>NW_007578355.1:108543-156900 GCF_000690725.1 Stegastes partitus
GGACGGGGTGGGGTGGTGCACGGGGTGTCAACACAGGGACTGATGGAGTGTGCGCTAAAGCACTGTATTGAAAAAAATAAACAAATCAGAAACAATTAAGTGTGAACTCTCATGGAATATTCATAGGCGAGCAGCCTTTGCGTGACAAGCCATCACGCCACCTCCAGTCCATTTTTTTTTTTTTCCTCTCCATGTCCTGCACACATGGAGATGTGCCTGCCACTTAAATCAAATTAGTCATTAGCAAATTGAATCAACAATTAGAGCAAAAGAGCTACATGGCATTAGCGTCAGCTCAGTCATGTTTGTCAACCTATCAGAGCAACCTCTGGAGTAGTTCTTTTTTTTTTCCTGCGGTCCAACTCCTCTCCGGTGCGTTCAAAGTCACGGCTGTAGCTCAGGGCACGAGGCGTCCCTTTTCTGCCAGGGTCACCTAGCATCACTGCAGCTTGAGCACACAGTTGTGTGTGTTTTTTTTTGCCAAACTACATGATTTGTTTTGTTCGCCGGCTCTTTGATGGATCCGGTGGCTGCCCCCCGATCGCCCCTCTTCCTGCCTCTTCTGGATTATTTGTATCGACGTTTCTCACTCCTCTCTCCACCACAGCTTTTAGTTAGAGGCTGTCAAAAACATTGCTGGCGGAAATGGAAGTATCCTCATTATGCAAATGCCGGGTTCCACTGATGGCATGTTCTGGTTTATAAATTGCATCCCCCTTGTCAGGAGTCAAATTGTATTTGAGTAACTTCAGAGAAATTGTCACTAAGATTTCAATTTGGTTTGCCTGCGATGCCACCATCAATTTAGTCAGAACAAATATAGACATATGTTTATTTCTTTTACAAGCCCTTTTTTCTTCTTCTCCACAATCATATATTATTATATAAGTACATCTAGTGCGGGGGGTTTTTGAATAATGAAAATTCAGATTTGCTTTAATAAAATATGATAAACAGCAGCGGTTAGTGTATATTCTTAAACGGTTTTCTGCTCTCAAACTTTGAAGGGAGTTGACGGGGGGCATCCTCCGAGGAAATATTAATAATCATGTTCCATTAGAGGTAACAAGGAAACACATTTAGAAGTGATCCCCTGTAAGCTGCATGAATAACCGGATAATTGTACATTTGCGTACGTATCTAATTTGCGAATTCTTCAAAATCAAGATTCCTCGCAGGCGAATGAAGATCGCCGCAAAAGTTTATTGCTTATAAATAAAAACTTAATCACGGCTTTAAACTTTTTCAAATTTTCAGATATTAAATATGAATTTTTTGTTCTCTGAATAATTCTTTAATCTCCCAAACAGATAGTTTCCTTCTTTCCAAACTTGATCAACTAATATTTGAGCAGGATTTAAGAGGAAGTGAACTCGCTAACCTCGGAACCGATGCTGAGGCTGCAGTTTCGAACTTATAAAAGCAAATATGGGGGTTTGTTGGATGTCTGCAAACAGCTCCGTCAGCACGGGTCAATGGAAATCTATTTTACGGGATGTGATTTGAAACAAAAAACTTCTCTAACAAGTTTCCGCGAATGATCCGAGAGGCGTCGAGGGATTCGTTCGGTTATTTATCTATTTACATCTGCAGCAATCTTGAGGCGTCTACGTTCAAGAGCCCTCGAATTGGAAAAAAAACATACATCAAAGTGACAAGGAGCGGTTCAAATAGGCCATCATTGTTGAGGGGGTAAAAAAAAAAAGAAGCATGACGCCTTAAATCTTCTGACTTGCAACTGAAATTAATGGCGCCTGGCTACTACTACTGTTGACAAGCCAAAACACACACACATTAAAAAAAAGAGGAAGGAAAGAGAAAAAAAAGAGGAGAAAGTGAGAAAAAAAAAAAAAACGTCAGGGTCGATTTTAATATTCATGAATTTTCTACCAGCTCAGTTCAGCAGTTTCGATTAAGCATTAATTAGGAGCCAGAGGGGAAACCAAACAAAAATAAGGAGCTGAATGACTAATGAAGGTGGTTGAGATGTGGGTAGACTGCCATGCCACTAATGGTTCAGTGTTATGGGTGCTACATGGGCAGGAGTGCCAGTGGTGTGGGCGGCTAGACGCACCTCTGCCCACACCAGAGATCACACTCGGAGAGAAAAAAAACACACTCTGGCCGCCGAAGAATAACACGCTCGCCTCCGAACAGCGAGCAAACCGCTGCTCTCTCTCTCTATCTCTAGCTGCTGTCAGTTGAACTTTTTTTTGGGAAGTGGGGGTGTTAAAGCTCCTCTGGGTGATGGAAAATTCCCCCCTTTGGTTTATTTGTATTTTTTTTTAAATCCAAAAACCAGCTGGTTGAAAAAAAACAGTTTTTTTTTAGATTTCACGACAAGATTTTATGATCTCCTTAAAGCAAAAGAAGAAAAAAGTTGCTGTAAAGTTGGAGGTCAGGATGACTGGGATCTCAGATTGTGCAGTTTTTATTTTTTTTAGGTTTAAAAAGTCAGGTTTGGGCAAAAAAAAGTCTGCAGTGAGGCTCCAGAGTTCTACAGGTTTATGCTAAACAAATTATTACACCCTCATCCCTGCAGTCAGAATAAATTACAGAGTTTGGAAAACTTATATCGGGTCATGTAAAGAAGAACTGCTTCGGTAATAATCATAAAGAACATACCAAGTCGGATCAGAACTTTTTTCTTACTTATGCTGGTGCATCTTGAGCACTTAAATGATAAGAAAACACAACTTTAATCTTCCTCATTACAACCAATCTGTGATAAATTTGATTTTTTCTTTCATAAAACAGCAAATTTTCACACTAAATTTATTCATTTCTGATGTTATTTACCGTGAATCACGCGAGACGCTAACGCAGGATGACTTAACATGGGATGAATTGTTAAAAAAAATAAAAATTGTAAAAAATAAAAATGCTGCTTCCGTTAAAACAAATTTTTACCGCTTATTAATTTTTTTTATTTATTTATTTTTTGCATGTGTGAAGATTAACGATTTGATTTGCACCACAGATAACAAAAATCATCTCTAATTAATACACGATTTATTTGTTTTTTAACTAATAATATTAAGACACTGAGGCCATCAAATGATTAATTAGAATTTTAAAAAAATAAATTATTCCAGCACAGCATGTACAATAAAAATTAATTTAACTCATCTTCAACCCTCCAAACTAAATATTTTTCTGTTGATTAAAACATCCTCTTGCTCATAGGTTATACCGGAATATTACATTAAATTAAAATTATAATGTATTTATTATCATTTTATATCCCAAATAAAAACTGCCCATGGGTTTTATTCAATATGTCAGCGCTAATATGAAGCTTAATTATGAGTGTACTTCATAGAACACGATGTATATGTATGACCGGGGCTGGAGATGAATATATTCGTCAAATATGAATAAACAGCATAAATATGAATTTGGCATAAAATTTTCATTCATTATTGTCATGGCTCCAAAATGTCAGCTAGGGCACAATTTACATCCTATAAATATTTCAATTATTATTGTTCTCTAAAATATTATTTTTATTGGAGGGTGGTGGGATAAAAAAAAACTGAGGAAGAGGACAGAAAAAGAAGAAAAAAAAGAGGGTTATCTTTTCTTTTATCTGTTTGAGAAAGGGCTTTGCAGTCTCCTCTCCCGGTAAAACAAGGATAAAGGGAACAGGGAAAAAAATAAATGATATTGTTACAGAGGTATTATCCCTAAGCCTGCCCATGATATTTGAATTGTATTGGTGAATTGTAATCAGGTATTTTAGCTTAGCGGCGCTGGTCTCCGTGTTGAACGCCTACCATCTGGTATTGGACGACGGTGTGACAGACAGAGGGCTGCAGGAAGAGGGAGGAGGAGGGAGGAGAGAGAGGGAGGAAGCTGAACTGAAAAGCCCGGCGACTTTAGTTTCCCAATCTCTAAATCTACACATTGTAATGTAAGTCCACAGACAGGAAGCCCAGAGCAAACAGTGTTTGTATGAGCAGATATAGGCTGGAGATCCCTTCCAATCATGAGGGGGACGTCGGCCTCGGCGGGGGCTTTGTGTTCGGGTAGAGAAAAGAAAAAGAGAAGATGCTCTTTAATTTGTTATATAAACGGTTTGTGTTAAATATGACTAGATGAATCTGCACCATGTGATCTCAAAACAACAGCTATGTCGATGTTGCACTTTAGTTTCGCGGTTTAAATTCCTACATGCGACTTTTTTTTGGACCTCCTTGTAACGAAAACCTTTACAAATTTTATTTTTTAGAACCTTCCCAATCGTGCACCTTTCGCACGCAAACAAAGTGCAAATGTGTCTAATTAGAGAGGCCAATTAGTCCTGCCGTCGTGTCTCGCTGTCAAGCCAAATCTCAAAAAGCAACTTTTAATTAAATCCAATACAAAAACAAAGCGAGCCCTTTATATTTACTGTACATCCTCCCGATGTGGGGATTCAGAAGTTGCTCCCCCCCCCCAGAGAGAGAGACAAGACAGAGAGGCTCATCTGTATCGGGGCCGGATGCTTTGACCCCGCGACCCCGGCCTGTCTGATGAGAACTCTTGTTTCCGTTGACGACGCTCCACAGGGGAGAGTCTTGTTGCCGCGGATCATAGCGGCGGCGGCGGCGGCTCGAGTGCCCTTCAACCGCCAAAAAGAGAGATCCGGACTGCCCTCGGATGATAAAACATCCAGTTGCTTGCAGGTGGTCGGCGTTGCAAACCCCCGAGAAGGTATTTATCCCCGGCGGAGTGCCACAAAGTCATGTTCTCGGCCCCCTTTTTTTTTTTGAGTCATCCGACGCCACGCTTGTTCTTACGCAACTACAACCTGAATCGAACATCTTCTGCGGTCAGCGAGGGTCAACGGCGGACAATAACACTGATTATCAGCAACAGCTAGAGCTAACAATTAACAAAGAGGGGTGAGAGGGGTGAGGAGGGGGGGAGGTCGAAGTTTTTCCTTTTTCGCTTCTCTCTGCCTCGCCACCTATCACAATTCATTACCACAAATTAGGGTTCAATAAAATTGCTATTCAGAGATAATTAGGAGTTTTTTTTCTTCCTTTTGCGGCGGCGGTGGGGGGGGACGCTGGAGGGGAGGGGGTTGCTTTCCACATGTCATCGCGACCCCCCCCCCCCAAAACCAACAAATTGAGGGTCTGCAGCTGGGGCAAGTGAAGTGAGACCCTGACCTGCCACCGAACTCCCCCCTCCGTCGCCACCCAAACACATGATGAGACACAAAAAAAAAAAACCTCTCGCTGCTTCCTCTCACCTGCTGAGTCGGGAGCCGCTCCAAATTAAACAAATTATTTCAGGCCTCTCTCCCTTTTCACTCTCGGTTTCTCCTTCAGAGAGAAAAAAAAGGAAAAAGAAGCGGCAACAAACGGTGATCCCACATAAGGACGGCGGCTAATAAGGTCTGAGTGTGGAAGTGGCTGCCCGAGTGCAAGAGCCGGGGTTATGCCTGCATATGTGCACCAAGCTGACGAAGGTTTGTCTTTCATTAATTAACACTTCTTTTTTTTTTTCCCCAGCCGATCTGAGAAGGAGCGAAATATTTGACAAAATATGCCTCAGAGCAGATATATTTAATTTCTTTTGTGTTGCTGTGATTGTTAGTTTACAAAAAAAATCACTTCATTTTGGTTTTTCATTTGTTTCCCAAAAATAAAAGTTAAAATTCTATAAATAATTAATAGACCCCCCCTGATTGAGAATATGTAAGTGCGCCACTCAGCGCCGCTACTTTAGCGCGCTACCATCTCAAATGTTTTATACTCTTCTCAAGATCGTCCTCTTCAGTCAACAACTCTTTGTTCAACAGCAAAAGCAGAGAGACGAACAATATGGGCGCAATTTAGTGTTTTTTTATAGATTCAAGTGATGCAATAAAAAAAAAAGTCTTATCTCACTTATCTTGGCTCTTGGGGTTTTTTTTTCCTGAAGGACACAAGGAGAGTTTAAAGTTGGGTATTTTAGTTTCCGGAGCAAAAAACTACCAATTCGTTTTGCTGTCAGTGTACTTTAACCGGTGCTTCAGGGTTTATTTACTTTAATACCTCTTCATGAGAACTTTTACAGCAAAAGAGCAGAAAGTTTGACATTTTAGCTTCATACAGCTAGCAGATTAGCTTAGCTTTTAGCTTAAAAACTGACTTTGTTCACTGTAAATACGAGATATTTGATATCATTGCGTACTAATTATTTATTTACATGGAAATAATTCTATATTCTTGGATATTTTCCCTTTTTGGGGGACCAGAATGAGGAAACAAAGAGTTTTAGCATTTTAGCTTCATGCCAGAAACAGATAGGCTACATGTTTAGCAAACACATTTAGCGAAAACATGTCATGTTTAGCCTACATGGAGTAAGTAAACATGACATTTTGTGGCTTTTGTTTAGCTAAATGTTTAAGACGATGATTTTGGCTTTAATTGTCTTTTAAAAATGGCAGAGCTATGGCTAACAGTGAACAGCAGATTAGCTTTAAATCATTAGCTTCATAGCAAAATTACAGTATGTAGGGTTTTAACTTTAAAACAGACTTTATTCAACTATTAATATTAAAAATTGGATAATTTTTTGTATAAATTAATCATTTTCATTGAAAGAGTTTCATAATTGTAGATATTTTCCATCCATTTTCCAAAAAAAGGGCAAAAATAAATGCGTCATTTTAGCATTCGGAGCAAAGATGCTAGCAAAAACATTTAGCTCCAAAAGTTTCAGCTGATGTCATTAATTCAATCACTTCGTTACCCTTTCATGATTTTTTAAGAAGAAGAACATTTCAAGGTTTCTCATTTAACTCAAAGTCAACAGCAGATTAAGTTTAAACTATTGGCTTAATAGCAGGATTACTTTATCCAGGCTTTTTACCTTTTGTTTTAAAATGTTAATTGCACACATGTTTAGAATAACACACGACTATATGGCAAAAACATATTGTAATGTAAAAATATAGTCCTGTTCTTGGGTTAACAGTAGAAGAAGTAATTTGTTTGGAATAAACAGAAGAAAAACTGGACTTATGAGCGAATTTATCGGTAAAGACTGTCAAACATCAGCTTCAAAAGATTGCATAAACTCACTAAACTCTGGCGAGCAGCACACAAAGTTGACACCAAAGGTTGCAGCAAAGAAAAAAAAAAAAAAACACATCAACGTCACGGTATGCCACTTTAACAAGTTTTGTCTGTTCACTTTGAAGCGCTGCTTTGGCTGCTGCCGCTGACATTCAGCTGCTCTGTTGAACCTGTCAACTTTAACTCCACTTGTTCTCTCTTATGGCTGTTTGTGCCCTGCGTCCTCCTCCTCCTCCTCCAGCTGTCTGCGTGCGACTCTGGCTGAGGCCCCAGCGCCACTGGAGGGGCCGTGTGAACCGGCCAGTCCGGTCACCTCGCATCAGTGTCGGGCTGGAATGCGCCGTGGCCCTGGCCCTGGCCGGGGACACCACTCTGGGGGTTGAAGGGAGAGAGGTGGAGGGGCGGCGGCGGCAGCGGCGGTGGTTGGCGGCTGAGCAGGTGCTCGGTTAGTGAGACGAGAGGGGGGGAATAATGTTGATGTCACGTCCCCGCCACCCATTGTGGTCGGGGGGGACATGGACACCAAGGGACACAGAGAGCCTGTGGGTGTGCCTCTCCAGAGGTCACTGTGCCAGATCAGAATCACACTGAGTCTTTACTTATTAAGTGGCTTTCTGTGCACCCGATGGTTAGCCGGCGCTACACGACAACCAAGCCCGCACAAAAAGCCCGCGGTAAAGAGATACCGGCTCGCTATTGAGACAGCCACTCCGCCGTTGTGTTCGCCCCCTGCTACTACCAGCCACGGCGAACAAATATGGCACATGATACCAGAGGTGTAGCATTCCTTCCCCCTTCCCTTCTCCGCTCCTGGTTGAAAGAAGTCCTTTACACACCAAACAGAGCATCGCAGACTCTCTGATCAGCAATTATGCACTTTAGAGGTATTAAATACTGCTGAGAGGGGAAAAGGGGGCCTCCAGGGACCACCGGCGGTCCGTAAATACACTTCTCTCCGCAAAATGAAAGGAAGAGACCTGCCATTTGTAGACATTATTCATGCATTAAATGTAAAACAATTATGTCGCGTGTGTTTCAGCTTTATTTACTCGCTGCGTCTTGTGCGCGGACGATGACAAGTTATTTGCCGTGTGTGCGCGTCGGTGTTGATCAGCCGCCGCGGCCGCTCGGTATCTATATTTATCATCGGCGCGGGTCAGAGATCGCTCTTTTCTAAGTGGTGAACTGGCACAAAAGATTATCATCAATTAATATGCCATAACAACCGGGTTCACTTTCATATCCGCTGTATGCATTTGTCTTTTAAAGTGATCTGGTTTGGCAATCGAGCCGCCTCTTTCCGTAATGTATGCTAATGCGAGTAAAAAACACTTTGGATCGTCTCTGAGGAATAAGAATCCATATCGGGATTCATACCGGCAGCGCATTCCGTTTTTTTTTTTGGCGTCGACGAGAGTTCTTCCGCAGCCAGTGTGTCTCACCAACTTCATATGTATTCTTTTCATATTGTTTCCCCCCCAAAGTTGTCTCTGTGAGCGGATGCCTGGTGAGTAGCCAGAGAGCCCATTATTCAAACCGGGGTCTTGACACCAGTTTATGGCTGAATTGCATTAACTTGCATGTAACTCCGGCAGCGAGAAGGAATTGTTAAAAATTCTAACTCAGGAGGGCCTCCGCCAGCGTTGGCTCCACACACACACACACAGAGAACGGCCTTTGATATCCGTGTAACTTAATTCATTCACTAAGCCGCGCTGGACGGAAAATAAATATATCAGCTGTTGTTGGACAGATAGAATAAATGAAAGAAAGGAAAAGAGTCGGAACAGTGTCACTTTTATGTTTAAGCGCCGCCGCTCGAGACTTTGCAACGTCCTATTTGAGCGAACAGTTGCTGAGAGAACGAGCCAAGAAAAATCAGTAATCTCATGCATGCAGAGCAAGAGAACAAGAAAACATTACCACATGTGGCACGCATTGTCAGGAACAGGTTCGCGGTGGTGAACGTCTGGTTTCGTTGGCGTTTTCCGCGACGCCGATACAAACTCCTGAGCAGTTCGGGCTGTCGTATTAGAGTGTAAAAGTATAGGAATAAGGACTCAGATGTTGGGAAGTAATGACCTCAGAATGGTGGAAGTGATGGGACACAGCAAACCGGAGACATTTGGAGCATCAAGCACTTTATTTCCTGCATTCTGGGGACTTTTTATGCACCAACCTGTTAGTTTTCTGCATGAATTTATATGAACGTGTCTTCATTTGTGTAAAGAAACAGACAATATTCAAGTATAAGGAGAAAGCTGATCTATTAGGGAAGACAAACGGTCAAGTATCCCCCCGAAAATACCCCTAATGTACCTCACAACAGGCTGAATTCTGCTCTGTATTAAAGTTCCTTATCTGTTTGGCTTCCTGTATCAGGAGCCTAAGGGGATATCTACCAATTGTAGTTTAAAAAGTGATGTTTTCTTTGTGTGTGTGTGCTCACAGAAGCAAACACTGTTGAAATTAGGCCTCCCCAGTAGTCAGCATCACCTGGTGGAAAAAAAACAACTCCTCCAAACTCCCGCCCTAGATTAAGAAACCATAGCTGTCGAGCGGCGAGGCCTCTCCAAACTCCGCGGTTAGTGCACTCCAGCTGCACAGCCGCTTGAAGCACCCTGGGCGAGAGGGTTTAAAAGGACGGCGCCGAGCGGCGGCGGCGTCGCCGAGCGAGGTTGGCGATGAGGAGAAGGGGAAGTGACAGGAGACAGTTGCTGCGCACTGTGTCGGGCTGGCAGTGTCATACCTGGCAGCTGTCAATCACCGCGCTTCCCAAAACACCTCGCTCCCTGATATCGCCGGAGCCGCTGCCAAACATGCCTTGAGTGGTGTCATCCATCCACACATGAGCAATGGCTCACTCTGACTTGCGCTCATCCTGTCAAGTCAGAGAGAGAGAGAGAGAGAGAGGGAGGAAGAAAAAAAAGAAAGAGAGAGAGAGAGAGAGAGAGTGAAAGAGAGGGAGGGAAGCATCCATCTATTTACATATGGAAAGGTCACAAATAGCCTGCAGGCACTGTGCTAATTAGAGAATGTGGCAAAAAAAAAAAAAGAAAAAAAAGAAAGAAAGGGAAAAAAAAACTCCAAAGATAAATTGAAAGACAAAAATGGAGAGTTATCTAAGTATGCTGGTGTAATGAAAGTGGGGATAAGGTGAATGAAAGGAGAAAAGAAGTGAGCGAACGTAGGAGAGGAAAGAAAATTCGAGGCAGGAAAGGTTGGATCGGAAAGCGTCCGTCGGTTTGAGCGATACAAGTGGTTTTGGGCGCAGCTTTAGCTCGGAAGGCTAGTGCGGGCCTCCACCGACCGGCAGACGTTGACCATATGATGGTGTTCAGATGACCGGGCGTGGATGATCTCCCTTAGCCAGATAAGCGAATCAACCTTTATAATTCATTGTGACAAGCTGACAGGGAAAATGAGTGTAAAATTTTATACTTACATGAATTTTTGTGTCAGATCACCGTCTGTGCACTTGTTTATCTGCCTGGCCATAGCCGAGGGCTCCTTTCTCCGTGGGCGCTTCGCGGACTTTTGTTTCCAGGCCTTCAGACACATCGCCCTTCGCCCTAGTGAATTTGCTGATTAATTTTGGATGCTCCCCTTAATTAACACCCCAAAGGAAAGTGTAGATTTCCTAACCCGCCTTTTGCTGCAGAACAAACAAAAAAAAAAAAATGAGAGAGTCTGAAGAAAGATGACCTCGGGGAGACAGACGTGCCGATGTCCAAAATGACATTACAGGAGCAATGTGAAGGCCCCGTGATGCCGGGGCCTAGACCTGGACCTGGGCGATGCCTCAGGAGCTCCCAGGCCTTTTAATCAGCGGCTGGAAACGAGCTCCCTATTAGTCTCATTTCATTTGCTTTAGCGTCGGTAGAGAAGCAGGCCTCGCATGATGCCACCCGACGCTTGAAACATGCTGTTCCTGTGCCAGTGCTGGTGCCGCCTCCGGCCCACGGTCATTAATTGGTGCCACTCTCTTACTTCCAGTGAAATTGGCAGATGACGGACAGGGGGCGAAATAAAAATGGGATTTCTTTCTCTCTCTTTTTTTTTTCCCCTCTTCCCAACATCAGAGTGGATTTCACTAATTGGGTTGAATGGCGCCCATCTCGTCTTGTGACAGCCAAGCAGGATGCATGAGAAGCTGCGGGCAGCTTGGAGAGCTCTCACCCTGCCATGCCAGCTCAGAAGACATGCCGGCAGGAGAGAGAGGGGGGGGGTGCGGGTGGGGATGGGAGGTGGAGGCGAAGTTGCAAAAGACACGCCGAGACAAAAGAGCACAGCTAGAGATCGCACGCTCACTTTTTCGGAAGACCTTGAACAAACAAACTTGCACTTTGTCTCGCTGGGGGCGAGAGGATACGCACATCATCGCTCAACCAGAAGGCAGCGACGAAAACACGAGGGGCCAAGTCCTCAGACTCTTGCCTCGGCCTCCTCCGCCGAGTCGGCGCATCAATTTCAACGGGGTAATAAAAAGGTTAAAGCGAACGCAGCGGCGACGTAGAGCGAGCGGGTAAAGAATACCAATGATGGCGCAAATCAGACATCACGGCGGAGTCTTCAATTTCACATAAAAAATCTGCCGTTTTCACACTGTTTTGAATCCTTAGCTCTTTATTTTTGCTTCTTCGAGGCTCCCTGATGTGATTTTTTTTTTTCTCAGATGTCTCTTCGAGGCGTCTGTTCTGTTACAAACGTCGGGAATTTCCAAAAGGAGAATGGAGTGCTCCCTATGCAGAGATGGTAGAAGGAAGAGTTTACATAGCTGCACATTTACACTCTTTTGGCCCTTTGGTGCTTTATTTCCCCCCTGATGTCATATTTCTATTCATAGGAGGGCAGATATGTCCATTACCAACATCGGAGGCGTCAGGAATTTCCGAAATAAGACCGAAAATACTCCCTACGCGGAGATGTGTGGACGTACAGTTTACATAACTGCGGACTAATACAGTGTCCAATTAGGACCATTAAAAGCACATCCGATCCGCCCGCCTCCAGTAAAACAGACATGGATGTTTGAGCAGGTCGTCTCAGCTCCACGACGGACAATTGTCCACTTTGTGTTTGCCGAGATTCGGGGAGGGCAGGGTAAAGAGAAAAAAAAGCAGAATTCCTATTACAAAAGGACAAGAAGTGCAGGTGTAATTGGGATATTTGGGAGTGTCTAGTTTCGGGGCCCATCAGAGCGGCGGTGAAATGAAGCCTGTAAGACTAGAGCGTCGCACTGGCAGGAGAGGCTGCCCTCTCGCTCGCCTTTGCTCTCTTTCTCTTCGCTCTCTTGTGTCTCGCCTTCACCGTGCTCTCTTTTATTATTTCTCCCTACCTACATTCTGTTTTGCTTCCCTTGGTATTTCTTCATAATCACGCCCCCTTCCCTTAACTTTCTTTTCCATGACACCAGCGCTAGGCCCGGCCATCCCCTCCTTCTCCTTCCTCCTCCTCCTCGACAATGATAGCAGCTTGATCGGGCAGGTATAGGTAACAAATGAGATCAATTAACGTGTCCAAGAGGGGCACCTACCCGAGAGTCCGGTTGCACTAAACGATCTCCTCATCTTTTGTTTCCCTCCGCGGGATTCCATTTGCAACCTCATCACTTTCCCGGCCCGAACAACGGGGCCGATTGTTCCGCCCGCCCGTCTAATGGAGAAGGCCCAAGAAAGCCTGGCCTCTTCCCCCTTTGGCAGCCCATGTATCTTTACTATCAGGACTCCCGACTCGGGACGGGGGGCAACCTCGGCGAAATGAATCCCCGCTTCCCTCCCGAAAACCCTCCCCGCCCGCCTGCCCCACCCTCCTCAACCTTCCCCCTCCCGGCGACCCTCTCTCGGCTTCACAGGAGCTCGATTTGTAGCAAATTTGTTTCTCCAGCTCCCTTTAATTGAATGACTTTGGCGCTAACAAGGAGCTGATTGAGCTCAATAATGGCAGCGTTGAAGGCAAGAGGGCCTCGGCCGGTTCAACACACACACACACACACACACACACACACACACACACACACACACACTCGTCGCCGCCGCGCTACAACCTCGGATTACGTGGAAAGTGGCGCGACAGATTTGAAGAATAAGACACATATGGAAGCTATGTCTCAACCTGGAAACGAATGCTGTCATCATATGCATCTGCGACTGTTAGAAAATAAAGATGTCACATCGATCAGCCTTCCAATAGATGTCAGATGTTGCTTTGCTTGGCGAGCCCATCAGTAACTGTCCGTTTACACCTTTCTGTCTTTAACCATCGTTTCCAGATGAAGCATTCTCTAGTATTTAAAAAAAAAAAAGCAAGCAGCTGACAAATTGACAGTTTTTTTTTTTGAAAATTTCATCTCTTCCTAATATTACAAGCAGCTTGATGGAGCGATGGGATAACTAAGTGAAGGTCTGCGGAGAGAAATCACCTGAGGAGAAGCAGAAATAGGGGCAATTATCATGAGTTAGAGAGACGGGGGAGCCGGTGATGGCAACCATCGAACCCCTGAGCGTTCGTTTAAATCTGCTTGATGAATGTGATGTGCGCTGCTCATCTGCGCCCCCCACCACCACCACCACCACCACCACCTCTCCACCCTTTCCTCTCCTTCAGTCTGTCCACAGCAGTTAGGCAGGATTGTTTACTATAACCTTGTAATCAACCTGGCTTGGTTGACAGCTCGCCATTACCCCTGATAACAGGCCTGCTGCAATTTGGCCCCTGAAAGAATATATATATATATATATATAGGGAAAAATAACACACACACACACATGGAGAAACTGCCCCCTTCTGATGCCTTATTGATAGAGCGCTGGCCCTGTTATCTTTGCGCGTAATTTGTTTTCAAGAACTGTGATTTACATTTCAGTGGGATTACACCTTTTAATGCTACACCAGAAGTGGGCCGAATACTCCACATCTCCAAAACCAACCACAGACAGGGGAGAGGAGGAGGGTGGGGGAAGAAGAGGAGGGGTTCAAACGATGCATTTCCAAGTCCTCAAGTGGAGAGGATTACAATTACAATTAAAAATCAAAAGGCCTGTGTGTCCATCAAACGACTGCCCATAACCCCTTTGTGCGCCCGCTGCCAAATAATCGCGGGCGAGTGGAGGGGTTTGGCAGATGCAAAACGCTTTCCGGCTTAATTGTGGCGTATTACCCGAAAGCTCGTTCTCGTCGGGATATTATGCAATAAGTGTTATTTCAGGCAAGAACGCAGGTTTTTCTAAATGGCATGCTAATGCGAGTCCCTTGGCAGCACGTTAAAGAAAATCCATGCATCACCATTAAAACAACAGCGGGGCCAATGGCAAAGTTCAATCATCTTGTTTTGGATCCCGCCTTGATGTAGCACAACAAGTTCAAGCTCGACTCCAGCTGCCACGGAGGCAGGTAGTTTGGGTTTTTTGGTGCTTAAAAATACACAAATCCAGTCTAGAAATCTCATAAGATGCTTTAAAAAGCCAGGCAGCGGTTTAAATTTACAGTTTACAGCGGAGTAAATAGCGCACGACGAGTTGAAAATAGCAACCAAATGTGGGCCTTTTTCGTCTCTATAAATACGAGTTTCTAGCAGGAGTTGTTGTTGTTGTTGCCCTGCTTTTTTACTTCCACCAACACTCCGCACGGTGCCAGCGCGCCGCCCCCCCCCCTCCTTCCACGCATCATAATCATGTGCATTATTTCAGTAATTCAGATCACAACATTTTACATAATTCTTTGTTTATTCATTTTCTCAGACAGTCAGTGAAATTATGTAAAACACGCTCTCAATGGCGCTCCGCGTGCGTAATAGAATGCAGATTTCATGTTATTCTAACACATTTGCTTACTTGGAGGCAAAGTGTCCCATTTAAATGAGAATTACACTTAAATGTCACATGGGTTTATCTAAATTTATAAACAGTGCATTTATTATATTAAATTTGGCGAATCCTAAACATGGATTGCGGGGAGCTAGAACGAGAGACGTGCTCCGAGGGGTTATGACTTACTAATGCCTATTTAAATTGTAAACGCTTCCTTCCTTTCTGTATTATTTACCCACCATTCTCTCTGCCGAGATGACATGGCACCTGAAGAATTGCTCTTTGAAATTTCCCTCGCCAGGCTGCCATTGAACCTGAAAGAAACATCATTTGCTTTTGTTGAATTAATTCAATCATTAGCTGGCAGTTTGAAACCTGCAGCTCCTTGAAAAGGCCTGAGATAATACCGCTCCTGCCATTCACGGGAGCCCAGTGTGTCCTGATAGTCGGCAATCTACCGGGCTAATAATTTTCTGGCCGAATTATAACACGGGAATCTTCATTCAGAGGAGGTGGAAGAAGAAAAAAAAAAAAGTGCAAAGGCGACAGTGAATGGAGAAGAGAGGGAAGGAGCCCCCTCAAATGTCTTTTCTCAGAATGGCAGCAAAACAAGGAGATTATAGGGGAGAGGGAAACTCGTTTACCTCATCAGTGGCCTTTGTACTCCTTGAGTCAGCTTTCTGAGAGGGAAGATGTCTGATCTCAATCATCACTGGCTGTGCTGGGACACAAAATAATCCCTCCACGTTGAATGCAAGTGAGCTATATCCTCCATTTAGATATAAAAACACATGTAGCTGCAATCAAACAAGCAAACACTATTTCCCCTGCCAGCGTTGTATTCCTCACACACACCGGGTATTGTTTCCATATGGGACAGCAATATAATAGCAATAGGGTACATTAGATCTCCTCCATACAGATGTTCACCTCCATTTCTGCAGCAGTTGGGTCCATCTGTGTTTACAGTGAGCTGCTTAGCACACGCCTGTGTGAAGGGAGGCATATCAAGCATATGGACATTTTACAAAAGGTTACCCTGCATAAATTAGGTTGAATGGCAATCTGTTGAGGAGAGGTGGCTTACTGTGAGCACTAGGTGGTTCAGAGTCTAAACGGATAATAAAGGCATCTGCTTTTACAGCCACGTATAGGTGTGAAACGAGAGGTCCGCCGTTTAGAAAGTGACAGTTTTAGTTTTTTTTGTTTTCAGCTAAAAATAAATCCAACAATTTGTCTGATTTTTCCAATATTTGAGATGTTAAATGGTGAAAAATGAGGAGTATTTTTAACTCCTTATCAATCCTCACAAATGTTTTCAGCTTAAATAAATGTTTTTGATTCACTAACACGAAGATAAAATGTTTTTCTCATGCATCACTGAAGTCTTTTTTTTATTAAATCGGCAGCGTTAAATGTTTGCAAGTCTCTCTTATAACATTCAGTAAGTTTGGATTATTATTTCCCACTTGCTTCTATTTCATGAGAAGGTTTTTTTTTAAATGTTCAACTCTGGAGGCTTGAGCAGCAGGCCGAGCTTTTAGATTTTTATCACATCTTAGAGTGACATCTAGTGGCTGCTTTGTTCACGACACCCAAAGTCCACACAGGGCCCCAGACACACCACGTCTCTGTTCAAATCAGGGGTTTTGAATCCAAACTTGGAGCCACTTGTGTACATTTTCACCTTTGCCCTGCGTGCTTCACAAGAAATATGCACTAAATGGGGAGTTTCTTGAAATTTGAGGTCACAGACGTCTCATTAGGCTCAATGAAACTGGAGGAAACTTTGACCCTGTGGTGTCAAGATCACACAACAACATGCAAATACAACCTGATTTTTGATGCTGGAAAACATAAATTCCAATTAAAGTCTAATAAACTGTTGTTGCCATGCCATAATCTTTGCACTACTTTCTCTGTATCATCTCCGATTGCACACAAACTCAGTGGATTCACAAACACTCCTTGTTCACATTACATTTGGGCCTCTACTTCGCACACAAACTGGGCATCCATTATTATCTATACACCGCCTGATCCTCACTGGGGTCATGGGGGGCTGGAGTCTATCCCAGCTGACTTAGGGTGAAGGCAGGTTCACCTGGACAGGTCGCCAGTCTATCACAGGGCTACACTTAGAGACAGACAACCAAGCACACTCACATTCACACCTACGGACAATTTAGAATCACCAATTAAACTCAACATGTTTTTGGACTTGTGGAAGGAAGAACCTGGAGAGAACCCACGCTGCACGGGAAGAACATGCAAACTCCACACAGAAAGATCCCAGTGTCCTCACTGGGACATGAACCGGTGACCGTCTTGCTGCGAGGCGACAATGCTAACCACCTTGCAGCCCCGAACTGGGCTTCAGTTGTCTCAAATGGATATTTTTTCTGCAGAATCAACAGAATGATGTTTTTCTCTTGTATCTGATGGATTTACACTGACCTTGCATTATTTAAACAGTGTTTGTCATTATTGTAGTGTTCCTGTGTGTACAGAGATACTTCATAAAGGGATGTTTGTGCAATTAGAGTTATATATTTTTGTATAAATGGGTAGGGGGAAGATATCTGTTGAGAAAAACATACATATATAACTGCAGTTTTCGGTCACTGGAGGCAGACTTTTGGAAAACTTTTGACGAGTACATAAGGCAAACTTTGGGGAAATGTGGATTGGGTTTTATCAGTCTTCCCTGATTGGTCATGCCCCCGTCATGTGACTCTGCAACAACACAACCAACCCTCTACTTCATCTTTACCCCAGAGCATGCATGCATTTTCGGGTGTTTTGTTGTGGATGTATATTGCTTCGGTAACTCTCGTCTGGATGGTGATCTTTTAAATTCAACTGTCTTCTTGTACTTTTTCCCAGGTGCAGACTTTCCAAGATTTTGACCCCGACATGATCGTCACCCACCTGTTTCTTACCCCTAAACACCCTTTAAAACAGCACAAAAACAACCCCTAACTCCACGTTAACTGCCCTTTCAAACGCACACCAACGCCTCTAATAGATTCAGTCAAACCTGCCTCTGTTTGCTCTCATCTGCGAGTTACCTTCATCGCCGTGTGGGTGGTTAAGATTGATTAAC
The DNA here is from genome assembly GCF_000690725.1 of Stegastes partitus. NCBI lineage: Eukaryota > Metazoa > Chordata > Actinopteri > Pomacentridae > Stegastes > Stegastes partitus. The sequence continues at coordinate 126,513 of NW_007578355.1, forward strand.
AATAACAGCAGCTGACTAGGCAGGAATAATTCACCAAAAACAAAGCATCTGTGAATCAAGAAGGCCCGCCACGAGAGAAGGACGGGGAGGATGGGAGAGGGGAGAGCGTTCTGATGTCGCCTAATTGAAGCTTTGTCACGCAGATCGGGGCGGAGGAGGTTCAAAGGCGAACAGCAGTCCGGCGGTTTCATATCGGGGCGGCTCGGCACCTTTGATGCGAGCTACTTCTTCTGCACACGTGTAAACAAGAGGTCACCGAGGCCGGTCGAGAGGGCTTCACGGGGTCACGTCGGGAGACGGGCAAGAACTGAGGGCGCTCAAGTGGTGGAGATTCATATTCATGCGAGGATCACACATGGACAGTAGGTGGAGAGACAATAGAGAGCTGTGGGGGTCATTAACCTCATTCAGCCATGTTGGATGTGTCGTCCAATAGTGTAGATTTGAACGACGTTTTATTTTGCTGAGTGCAGTAATCATATTTGCATACAACTGGAAGCAACACACTCCAATACTGGCCATGTTTCATCCCTTTAAAAAAAAAAAAACAAGACATAAGCTCGCTAAACTGGGGAAACTAACAAAACTAGATGGATGGATGTTTGTTTTTCTTGTCCCAACTTCCACCCACTGAATCTATCAAAAGCATAGAACAACTAAATGGTATGACCCACAACACAACTTAGGTGGGAGTCACTTTTTTGAATGGGGGGGAAAAAAAGGAACTTAATTCTCACATTTGGACACTCAAACTCAATATTTCCCAATGACATCAGCTGATGGTGCTGAGCCACACGCCCCTACTAAGAGGAGAGTTGCAAACCTTTATAAACTCTCCCAGCCAGGCTGATTTCCAACAGGCCACAGCTGAGCTCTGCTCCACAGGTGCAGCAGATCTACCTGATGAGCAGGTGAGCTGCAGCCTGGATTTGGTGAAAGACAAAGAAAGCCTTTTGTATCAATTCATAACACCACTAAGAAGCACTTTTAGAGAGAGATTACATCACCAAGCTTTGATGTTGGGTCGGCTTTGTAAATTGACCAGATTTTGACCAGAACTATGAGTTAGCCAGCTTCTTTTGGAGCCTTTTAAAACTTAATTAGACACAGTAGAGAGACAATGGGAGGTGATAACGGGATGAAGGTGCCCAGCCAGACTTGAACTATCGGGGCATTATGGTTCATGGTTGGCATCTTGGCTCTTAAGTTACAGATGATTCCCACATGCATGTTTTACATTAGTTATACTCATTTGTGTAACTTGGAAATGTTTTTATCCAGAAGCTGACTGATGGAAACTGTTATTCCATTTAGCACTACGTTATATTTCCAATCCATCGTTTCAGATTCAGAGGAAAATATTGGACTTTTTTACATTTACCCGACAGTTTTAGTTACTTTGAAATTTTACACAGTACATAACATAACACTCTTGTAATTTAGCACTTTTTTTTAACGTCTATTAGTTCACGAAATTGTGACTTTTCATGAGCCAATATCTTACCAAAAATCAAACATTGCAGAAAACTAAAAACACATTTGTGTATCAGAACTTTCTTCCCTCTTCTCCCATGAATCACCTGACAAACCCTCAGATTTATCTGCTGTTCCTGCACATATAATTGAAAATAAACTGGCTCCAGCTGCAGCAGCTACAACAGCAACATGCTGCTGACACAAGGATGCTTCACGTTTAATAATCTAGTGATGCTATATATAAAAATATATCAATCAGATGGACTTTAACTCCATCTTGCTGCTGTAGTGACTGTATTGGTGCTTCTACGTAAGTAAAGTTGTGAATAATTCTTCCAACACTCCTGAATCTTTCACATGGCTGCAACCTCTGGTGTTACAAAGTAGAGGTTCAGTCTCAGGACAAGATCGTGGAAATTTGCTTTTGAGGAACTTTACTGGACTTTTTTTTTTGATGAATGGATCAACCATGATGGCATATATGCAGGTCCTCTCTATGTTCAGTCAGTCTATCACAGGTATTCGATCCTGTATATAAACTGGAATCAATTTAAACAACAAGTTGGATGGTTTATAGAGGCCGAAAGTAAAGTTTAACGAAATCTTGAGGAAGTCATTCTTGTCCCAGCTTGAGGAAAAAACAAATACAGATACATCTCAGTGCCAAATATTCATATCATGTTCTTCATGCAACAATAATAATAAAGTTATCCTCGGTGTTGTACTTCCAATTCCCCATGAACGATTGTCTCACCTTTCTTGCAAACTCCAGTCACTCACTTATGGACCCGTCCTCCGGCATTCACAGGGGATCTGTATTGACCCGGGCTGAGTGATGCCACGAAGAGGTTGTGAAGGTGAGAGATAAAGCTTCAAGAAGACGGATGCTCCTACTGTTACAATCCCTTCTCCTCCCATAAATATGTCTTTGGCACATCTTTGTGCTCCTACACCAGTCAAATCCTTCTTTTAGCTTCAGCAGCGGCGCGGTAACAGCCCTTAACTCACTCTTGCGATGTCTTTTCACGGCCAATTCTTTTGTTCTCCAACATAAAAAGGCGAAAGGTCTACATGCAGAGGCAGGGAGACACTCTTGAATAACACGCTGATCAATAAAGACCATCTAGCATGGAGATAATGTTGGAGAATTTAGAGTGCGGGTCGCTGAAGTGTCATCAATAGTGCTCGGAGTGAGAAAGGGTTCACGCTGTAGGTCATTTTCTGCTACAGCTGATGGGACTACATGGAAGTGAAGGTGAAGTTACGACAAATACTCGAAGCTCAAACCGAGCGGAACGCTGATAATTGTTGGACCGGTTGCAGACATTTGGCGGGGGAACGGAAATACCGCAGCCTTTGTGAAGTAAATCCAAAATAAATATCAGAAGGTCTGGATATTGTTGGAAATAAAGGAAATAGCCTTTAGCATTTGTTGCGCAGGTTTATAATAGCACAAAACGAGGCTGTGCATCTGAAATCCATCTGTGACATGTTAAACTGCCAAGTGGAGAATTCTGGCGAAAAAAATAAATAAATGTCTGGTCAGATTGATAATGTCTTGTCTAATGACTTAGTCTCACATAGCACCTGACTGAAAATCGATGCCAGTTTTGGAGAGGCACATTTAGTTACATAAATGTCTAGTATTGTTTTTGGATCCCCATTAGCTTCTGCTGCAGTGATAGCAAGTGTTTTTTGGGGTCCATAATCTCAAAATACATCGCAAAAGCCACATATAAACCCACACAGAAGCACTAAAACATAACCTTTTTCATTCTAGATATAATAAACAGCAGGAAGTCAAACTCCCCCATGCATGATGAGTCATATAGCGGAGCTAAGATGCATTTTTAATCCAACATATGTCACTCAAATGGCACCTGATTCAAAAACTGTGTCACATCTCAGTCATTGCTTTACTTCTAATTGCACAAGAAGAGTGGTTTCCCAAGGAATGGGACTGAAAATTTGATTGAGTGACGTCACAAAGATGGAAATGGATACAGGAAGTGAACAACTACAAATTCCCAGAAACAGTTGCAGTGGATGTCCTCAAAACGTTGCTTAAAATAAAGCCTAATGACTATCAGGAGCACATTCTTTCTTCAGATTAAGGTCAAGATACGTTTGTTTAGTTCAGATAGGGTCCGGCATGTACCACAGTGAATGCATAATCCTGGCAGTGTGGAGACAGAAACCTGAAGCACGATGAGGAAAGACGTTTTCAGAAATGCCTGATAAAAGCAGAACCTGGCCAGGACAGTACCATAATATGGACGAGCAGAGTGCCCTGGTGGAGATCAGTGTCTAAATCAGGGGTGCCCAATCCTGGTCCTCAAGAGCCCCTATCCAGCATGTTTGAGATGTTTCTCTCTTCCAACACACCTGATTCACATGATCAGGATCGTTATCAGGCTTCTGCAGAGCTTGATGATGAGCTGATCATTTGAATCAGGTGTGTTGGAAGAGGGGAACATGCTGGATAGGGGCCCTCGAGGACCAGGATTGGGCACCCCTGGTCTAAATAATGCAGAGGGATGATTGGAGGAGGCATCTTGCTGCAGAAAGTGGTGTCCATCAGAGCTATTTATTACAACAAACAAACCGTACATATGCAATTGGTGCAATGATATTTGAAAGGTGAATAGTGACATAATACAGTTAAATTATGTGATTGTCAAACATCAGAATGTCTGTTTGGGGTGTTTTCTGTCCACTGATGCTGTAGGAGACAAGCAACAATAACCAAAATCACTTAAATGAAGTTAAACATGTAAAGTAAGGCTAAATCCTGCATCATTCTACCTGCATTTTTCTCATTGCTGCACAAATAATGACACAAATATGAATCTCAGATTGTGGTTTTTTATGTTCACAGAGCAAAACTGGTGCAATTTAGTTCTTGAAGAAGAGAAAAACAACAGGAAAACAAGTGAAGCGTAGCCAGGACGAGGGCACGTTGCACCACCTCGTCTCCAATTCATAATAAAGATTTAAAATTATAATGCAGTCCAGGAATTTGTTTCACTGCTTTTTTAGTAATTGTAACCAAAAACTTGCTCTTTTACCCAGCCGCTGTCTCCAACAGACGCCGCAAAAGAAGTGATGTGGTTTAAATTTGCTGCTGCTACAACAGTTAAAAGAGAAACGAGCATTAAGTATGAGCAGCCGCAGCCAACAAAAGTGAATCATTTAAAAAGAAACTCGAGCCTGGCCAAGATTTGGCGAAGCTTTTCCCACTGACCTCTAAGAAGGGCAGCAACCAAAAGAGAAAAAAAAATGGAGGCTAAAAACCTTTAGAACCAAAAAAAAAAATCAAATCTAAAAGTCAAATCTGAGTTTGCAGGCCTCATCGAGAGTCTGCTGAGGGCAAGGTCTGCTGAGTGCCGAGGATATCAGCGTTATCGCCCGCTCCTCTCCCTCTCGCCATGATGAGCTGTGCCGCCGAGTGTGTTGTTGCCTAATTCCCTCTAACTACAGCCCTGTGTAATCACATACCCCAATTAACCACCTCGGCTCCCCGTTTCCTGCAAAAAAAAAAAAAAAAGAAAAACGTGCACGCCGCCCTGTCTTCTCGCCACACCGCGTAATTAGCTTTCATCTGAAAATGAAAAGAAAGGAGCTGCTCAGCAATTGTGCAGCCACTCTCTCTGTCTCCCCGTCTCTACCCATCTCTCTAGCACTCTACTCCTCATATCATAATGGCCTGCAATTTCAATCAGATGGATTTTTATCGCTGACACTAAGAAAAATTGGCTCTCATCCTAGTCCCTCCTTTCACCACCCCTCCGCCAAACAAGCAACCCGCCTCATTTGATAGCTTATGCTTGCGAGACAGCCATCAAGGAGAGTCCTTGTTGTGACTGGGAGGTCTTAGTTTGATATTTACAAAGGATTTAATTCCCTTTTGTGGATGTGCGCGGCATAATGGAAGGATCAGGTTCGACATGCCCCAACAAGGTGTAGTGCAAATTAATTTCCATCCACATAAACGGGAGGAAAGGACAAAACAAATCCGTTAGAAATGTGTGGTTTTAACCATATCGTTTATTTGGAGATCTGTGCTTGAAAGACGGGGCTATTTTTTTCATAAAAGAGTTTGCCCATATGCTCTATTGAGACGCCAAGCTTTGTTGTCTCTTAAAAGACAAAACACTTTAATTTCTGGCATTAAAAAAATAAAAAAAAATCTGATATCCTCGTGAATTTCTTCCATGTGTTTCGCCAGAAATACTGACGGCACGCCAGCGACAGTGTACCACTGCACTTTGTTTCAATGGAGACCACACTGTCACATCTGATAAACGTTCCGCAGCAGCGCCTTCGAAAATGTGCAACAATGACTTGTGTTAAATGAAAAAATCGTGTGAGCTCAACCCTCTGAACCTTAGAAACCTGCTGAGAAGTTTCAACGTCTTTACAAAATCGCCCAAACGACACTGTTTATCAGGGCAAGAGAAGAGAATTGTTGGATTTTTAAGCTTGTTGAGAGTCCTTGAACTACTCATCTATGACATGCCATTGCATCTGTGAACTTGAACAAGTTTAAAAATGTGATATTCTTTCAAAAAATGCCCCAAAACAATACATTTTTCACTAGGTTCCATAAAAAATACAAATATATATGTATACACACACATATATATATATATATATTCAATGATTTACAGCTTTATAACATTGTTATTATGCAGAGAAGACATTTTTGAGTTCTTTCTGCTTCTAGCCATGGTTGTGCAGATTCCAAGGATGTGCAGGAGTTTATATTGGGGTGGAAAATGATCCAACAGTGAGTTAAAACACCCAGCAAAAGCAAAAACACCCAGAAACTGGGGGTTAAATCATTTGAATGCATTCTGCAGGTCATCTTTCATGATTAGCAATAAACAGGATGTAAACCCAAGCTAAGAGTTAGGTACTCTCAGAGGTTTATGTAAAAAGGGCAAAAGGTCACCAAACAAAGACAAACTTTTATGTTTTTTTATTATTAACTTATCCACCTGTCACTCAATGCTGCCTTAATGAAACATAACTTTAAGGTTTAGGGTTCCACAAGTGAGCTATCTAAAACAATTGCCCTCTGCTCAATCATATTAGCCATAGGGACTGAAAACTGTTTTTGTACCAGGCTGTAAACGTGTTTATTTCTACTGTAAACTTTAACATAGAGGCCTATAGGGATTGACTCACATTTGGAACCAGCCTCAAGTGGACATTTGAGGAACTGCAGTTTTTGGTACTTCTGCATTGGCTTCATTTTTCTTCAAGAGAGCGATGCTGAACAGGTTATCTACTGACAACTGCATGTCTGTCTTACAACCTTTATTTCCAACAAGAAATGGTGATTTTTAGTCTATGAAGTAAATCAGTGTGAGCTGACTGTGTGAAATCAAAAGGTCAGAGGTCAACGAGGACATGGTTTGACGACAACGGGAGGAATTTTGTTGAATTGGTCAGTCACCTGCAAGAGAATAATTTCCACTGGACATCCAGGGGGATACAAGTCCATCTAACTATTACAGTTTTAGCATTAATCCTTCATGAAAACACATCTAAACATACCTTTGACTGTTCAAATGTACAGATGGGAGAAACAATTAGTTGCTAAAAATGATAAAATGCTATTGAATTTTATTTTCAGCATAAATACAAGCTGCAGAAAGAGGCTGAAAGAGGAGCTTAAACCGTGGACGATTACTGGACAGCGATTTATTAGATACACCATGTCAAACTAGTCCATTTTAATCAAACCATTTATTCCCAACCTCTGAGCTCAAACCTATGCGAAGCCTGAATACTTAGTGCGGAACAGGCAAAAGTTCAGCTTGTCTATATTGTGTTGTGGAGTTGACTCAATTGTGTGACTCACAGTTGGAATAAAAAAGTTTGTCACTTAGTAAGACAGACTCTTTCAGCACACTGTTAGCGAGAAGCTTCCCTAAAGAGAGATGATATCATTAGGAAGTTATCAGCAGCATGAAAACTCCTCACAGGTACAGTGGTAATGTGACACGAACGCGACACTTCGGTGTCACCAGGAACGGTTCCAGCCGGTTGAATCACTGTTCAGTCACACAAGTGAGCAGCCTGTTAATGATACAGCCCTGACATTTAACACATAATAAGGTGTTTCATCCAGATCTCCTTCGGAGGCCATTTGCAGGTGGAACGAAGCGAGGACCTTTTAGTTCTACAACACGGTGAAGGCGTAGACTGTCTGAATTCCTGCTTCTTGCTGCTCTTCTTCGTGCCTCATTCTCTCTGCATCTCTACCAGCCCCCCTCCCATCCCCATCTCTCAACCTGTTTGTTCTCTTATCTCTCCGTGTCCTGAACGAATCGATGAGGCGCTCGTTAGCCCAAGGATGTTCATCGGCGAGTGCTCGTTCAGAGAAGAGATTGGCCTAGAACAGTTAAAAAAAAAAAAAAAAAAATAGGAGTATGGAGGAGCAAACACGGCTTCACCGTGCACTTCAACAAACACTTGAATGCACTCAGCGGCCCTGCATGGACCAACAACTCGAGAAGTGGTGGATTTAAGACCTCAACCAAGTCCACCGAATGTCGCATTTGGTTGGATCTTTCACAGTGTTTGCATAAAGGAGTGAACATGCTCTGCAACATGGATTCTGTTTTATAAATGCAATTCATTCATGTTGCCTTTGCAGGGTAAATTGTTTGGGATTTTGCAGTTCATGTCTCTACTGCAGGGCGTGCATGACTAAAAACCTCAACCACAAAATTCTGTTTGTTGAAAGAGGGAGTACGCAATCCTAAGCTAACGCACTTTTCGTCCAATTCAGCGTATATACATAAAAGACTCCAAAGTGGAACCTGTGTTTGATACGAAGACGCCATTTTTCTATACCATCAGTTACATTTAAGAAAAATTAGAGCCCTTTTATCCCCCGTGTCAGTTATATCTGATGCATGTTTACATTTGTAGCACAGATTCACTTGAAACAGCACGCACATGTCAAGCCCTTTGGAGAATGGAAAAATCCATAAAAACCATTAAAAAGCCATAGAATCTATGTATAAATAGCAGCTAAATGTATTCGATATTGATCCTTAATCAAAAAATGAGCATGCAGTGTTCAACTGTGTCCCCATGTGGACAAAAAACAATGAATATGCAGAGTCTGGTGTGTAAGATATCAAGGTGGCATCCGGTGTGTATAAAGCAAAGAGACGTTTAAAATTGATCTGTTGTTCTGCTTTGCAACTTTATAAAACAACACAATTTGTTGATTTCTGTAACTGAACGTTTTGTTTATGGATGTTTAGAATCCATATGGTTTTATGTAGCGATGCATGATATTAAAATTACTGCCCGATACCGATATCCAATATCAAGATTTCGGATATCGCCGATAACCGATATTACCGATGTCGATATTTAATATTTGCTCACACTGAAAAATGAGTATAAGCACTGTGAGAACGTGAAAACTATTCAAAAGAAGCCCACATAGTCTTCTGTATTACAAAAGTAAACCATATTTAAACATATTTAATGTTCAAGTCCAGGACGATGTAGGTAAAAACAGCTAAATTTGTTCATCAGACTGATACCGATGTGGTCGCCGATATATCGCACATCCCTAGTTTTATGTATATGTAACCGGGGTAGAAAAAAACCTGTCATTTGTTTACGTACAGTTGCGTCGTCACGCACGTACGCAGAGGCCGCGACCGTCCAATCGCGTCGCTCGTAGCGCCTGTCATAAGCTGTCCGCTCTGCCTCTCATTCAGAAGGTGAGGGGAGGCAGCTGCTACAGGTTGGTCGCTACAAACAAATGTCATCTTATGAAGTGAATTGATGTTAATGTATTTAACCCAAATGCACTTTATTGAGAAATGGTTATTCTCTTGCTGCTCATGAATTATGTATTAATTATTGTGTACACTGAATATAATTAGTTGAAATGAAATGTTAAGATATGGTCCTGTTTACATGATACAGGCCAGGGTACCTGTAAGGACGCAGAATCAAATCGATGGCGAGCTAAGACACCGGCTTGGAGCTGAGCAATCCCAGTTAAGGGCCCCTCCTGGTCTGGTAGGAGGCTCTGGCAGCTTTGTTCCCCCTCACCTTCTCGCACATCCACATGCACTTGCACTTTAAGTCATGGACTGGTCTCATCTTGGGACTCTACCTTTGCGGCGCACATGCTGGGCGATTTTTGTGTGCCTCATATTTCATGAACTTTATGCTTTTGCAACACTCAGTATTGTGTGTAGAACAGCTGCCATAGTGGCCGAAACAGAGACTGGTTGGTTTTGAATGTGTCAACGCATTACAAATGTCAAGTGCACTTTTCTAATGAACTCTGCAGACTGTAAATATTGGTTTCCACTGTATATACTGTCACATATTAATACATGGTACCAACTGCGTCTGAAGTTGTATGTGTGTTTCTTTACTGTACCACTACCTCCAAGAGCCGAATCTGTCTTCTGTAGACCCAAATTGTAGCTTAATGCTGGCCTGTGTACTTGCTACATATACATTGGGGGTAACCTGTACACTTTACATACCTTACATATTAGGTAAACGCTAATATAAAACCACATGCGAGTGGTGCTTCTCTGATGTAGTTTCTCTTAACTTTTTTGCAAACAACCAGGAGGAAAAAAAACAAGTGATGAAGCAAGTTTGTCTCATTTTATGAACTCACTCGCCATTTCACACGAGCAGCGATGACTTGGAGGCTTTCAAACAAAACCAAATATCGCTCCCATCTTCAGCGGAGTGGTGGTGGAGGAGGGAGCGGTGGGCATCGAGAGCATGAATATGTATTTGACTTTGAGGAGGGGGGGAAAAGAAAGTGTAACTGTTTCCATAATCATTTGTTATTTCAACACAATTACCACTGAATAATGGTTCCGTTTGGGTGGATAAAGCACAAACTTTTTCCCGTCCGTACGGTGGACATGGACAGATACACACACAGTAACACATCCCGGGACACTTAGCACGTTGTTTTTGATGTCATTACTTTCTTAACAGAATGGAAAAACAATGCAGGGAATCATATTTATGCGATGGACACGCTCCTTCAGTTTCGCCGAGCGGTGCGTCCATTTTTCATTAGCTCCTGTCATATAATTTATACAGCGGCTTCCCGTATCTTATGTGCTACACCACAAAAAAAATAAATAAATGAAACACTTTTGGGGAGTGAAATCTGTTTATAAAGTGTGTGTGGGAGTCTTTGATATCATTCAATCACCCCTGAGTAAGTGGGATGAGCATGTAAAGGAGGGCTTCCTCCTTATCTTTTAAGTCCGTCCAAATCTGACATTTTTTGGGGGAATTTGGAGATTCGCAGAACAGCTGGTGGCCTCGTGCTGATGCTCATCTTACTGCGCGCGAATCCTTTCAACGCTCCCAGAATGCTCTCTTCGCTTTGTGCGGCGACCTTCACATCTTTTTTTAATGCAATAAAGGAGATTACGTGGAGGTGGAAGTGATTTAAGATCAGCACTCCCACTATGGTGAGGGGAACGCTGGTTTTAGTGGATAGACTGGAAAAAAAAGGTCCAGAATTTGTGAGCTATTATTAGCTTATGGGGGTTTCTTTTCCATGTAGATAAAAACAAACATATGTCTACAAAGGCCTCCTTGCCCTACAAATCTGTTTATATTCACATCCCAACCTGCCTCTTCTTCTCAGTTCCACCTTCTAGGTGAGGCAATTCTAGTTAAAGATATCGTTTCCCATCCATTTAAGATCTATACGTTGTCCTTTTTGGATTAAGCTTTAACCTGCCACACTGAAATTATGACTAGACAGCTCAAGCTGGAATTCTGCCTCATCAAAATGTAGTTACATATATTCTGGATTTTAACCAAGCAAATGACGTAGATGTATGCAGGTATACAGCAAATATTAGGGGGATTCCTTTTCAGACATACGATGACAAGCAGCTTTATCGCAATCTGGTAACTAACTAGCAAAGCTATTGTTCTCCACAAACTCTTTCATGGCGTTCTGGGTTTAATTTGAATGTAATCTGTGGACATCTGAAGTTTTACTTGGTCAAAATTTTGCTTTTGTTGCCCAAATAATTCCACAACCCATCGATGTAGCACACATCTAACAGTTCATTGATCCTTCAGAAGTCTTAAAAGACTTAATAATGATTTTGCAGCATTAAAAATTGATGTAAACTGTTGTTGATACTGTTGTTCCAGTTTGTGGTGTATGAGCTGTTGCTAATACGTTTTGCTTCAATAGGTGTATATAAGGTGATTCAGACACAAAAATGTATCTTAACATTCATTTTTATTCACCACAGCAACCACCATTACCTCTCCTGAGGCTGTACAAATGGTTGGCTGGACCGAATTCCAACAAGAAGTCTTGCAGAAGCAACATTAAGCGCAACAACTGGGACAAGTCATAATACCCGTTGAGATATCCTCGACTAACATTTGGACCATCCCCTGCCTTCACCGTAAGTCAGCTGGGATAGGTTCCAGCCCCTCCATGACCCTAGTGAGGATTGTATAGGTAAAGGATGGATGGATGTTTGGACCAGTCAGAACTGAATTACAGATGTCTCTAACTTGTTTTGACGAAACAGGAAGATGCCATTTTTCTGAGATGGCTTGAGAGTCTTCAACCAACCTGCCACATCCCGTAAAGGGTGCGTGAGGGAGTTCATTTGTGTAAGAACTGAGGAAGTCTTTCGAAAGAGAGCTAAGACGTCTTCAAGAAACTCATATGAGTCAAGCTACCTTGGTTTTCGCACTTCAATATACCTGGATCATTGAGAACAGTCTATTTTCTGCAACCCAAAGATGTTGGTTTGGGTACGGTGGTAACTTTTCCCAAAATCAGGCACCAATATATCACCTTGGAGGCCACATCGTCAAAGAAACCCCTTAATTCTTCTTGTTCAGGTCTGACTTTTCATGAAGTCATCTTCTGTCGGTGCTCTACCTCCACCTGTGGACGCACTCAGCTCCGGCGAATTTTCCTCGTCCGGGCCTGCAGCCAGCATCACTGCGAGCGGCAGACCCTCAAACCGGCACCGTCTTGGCATGGGAGTGACAGCGACCCTCTTGCCTCTGAGGTTTGCATACAGAAGAAGGGCTTATCCTCTTAATAAATAAACCTGGAACCTAAAATCAGAGGAACACAGGAGGGATCACTGCTGCACTGCACTGCACTCCTTCCCCCCACCTCCTCTCCTCTCCGTCAGAGAGGGATTATCCCTTTCACTTACTGCGAACGCCGCTAATTTCTCCTGCCAGGTTCGACTCCCAGAATGCACCAGGGAGATTGGCTGTCTCTGCTTCTTTTCTTTCTTTCTTTCTCCTCGTTGCCAGTCTCTCTCTCTCTCTCTTTTCCTTGCTCCTTCCCTCTCTCCTCCCCTTTCCACACCTGGCTCCCCGACTCGTTTTATCTCTCTGCTGGTGGGAACACAAACCCCAGTGTTTCTTTCTCCTCATCCTCTTCTTTGATGATGTTTTACAAATTCACTTGGCAGGCTACGGCGCCGTATTCCTGGGACTCAAGGCTTCACGCGTGTGCCTAAAAACAAGATTAAGGTGCATACCTCTCGTAAAACAGGTGTTGTCAGCATCTAACAGGTTGAGTTTTCGGGGTTTTTTTCCTTGCCTGATGCAACAGCGGGTTCTCGTATTTAGCGCCGATGAGATTGAGCGGGGGGTTTTGTTCACAGAAACATTTATTCGTTTTGCTTTTCTTGACGATAAGTCATCCGAAGACAAGGCAAGTGGAAAAGAAAAAGTTGAAGATTCTTTTTCGAGGCTGCATCAGCTGCAGACGGCTGACTTTCCTCAGCATGCTTCCTGAACTTCTGCTGCTTGAAAACAAATGAATGCATGTAGCGAACAAAGTTAAACTGATTCCTGGTAACAGTTTTTCATTGTAGGTTGTGCAAAGATGTATTACAACTTTGAAGTACTTGTGTATTTCTTTTCTTCGTTACATCGAGTCCACAAGTTACTTTTCACGATTTAAAGTTAAAACTGTAAAGAATATAGCACATTTCCATAGATTCAGCGACTATTATTGTGTCTGTTGCTATATTAGGTAATAAAAATGAGATTAAATGCGATATTTCCATCAATTTCAATCTGATGATGTCATACAAAAACATGCTAATTGGCTACACGGCTACAAGAAAGCAGAAAACAGTGTAACAGTCGCTCTACCGGCACGTCTAAAGCGCACAATTTAACACATGAGATCTTGTTAATTTAATTCTTAAAAGGTGTAAAAACTACAAGTTGCGACTATCCGGGGGCTTGCGTGTCAGACACCTGGCTGTTTCCACCTTTTCCAGCCTTTCTGCTGAGTTAACAGGTCGGGAATTGGCAGCTTAGACAGCCAACGAGAATATTGATAAAAAAAAAAGTTAAATGAATGTAATAACTTCCAATAGTTGCATCACTTCTTAGTTGAACTATTTGCTTTGATAGAAGATGGACTGTTGAGATTTACCCCAATGCAACAAAAGTCAGCACAAGCTTCATTAACGAGAGTCAGATCTTATTTTTAATGTGTTTAGCTTCATTTTCCTCCTTGGCATGAAGGATACAAAATGTCTGGAGTGTATTTACTATTCAGCTGCTTGTTACTGGAGGGTTGCTCTACCTTGTTCTTGCACTCATGCAGTCCCATATCACCACACCCCCACCCCTGCTTCACTGTTGGGACCATGCATTCACTGTGGTAATCCTACACAAGTTCATCCATCCATCCATTATCTATACACCGCTTAATCCTCACTAGGGTCGTGGGGGGCTGGAGTCTATCCCAGCTGACTCAGGGTGAAGGCACCTGGACAGGTCACCAGTCTATCACAGGGCTACACTTAGAGACAGACAACCAAGCAAGAACCCGGAGAGAACCCACGCTGCACGGGGAGAACATGCAAACTCCACACAGAAAGATCACGCAAACCAGTGACCTTCTCTAACACTCTTGACCTTCGTGCCGAACAAATTCACCTTGGTCTTATCTGATTTAAAGAATCCCAACATTTATGATCCTTCTTTGCATGCTCTTTAGTAAGGTGCAGTTTTGTTCTGAACAGCAAACAAAGGTGTTGTCCTGGACACTACCTATAGGGCCGCTGCAGCTCTGATTGGCGGTATTATACCTCCTACTCCACTGATTCTCAGTAAGTTTCCAATCTTTCTGTCCCCTTTCCATAAAGTCTCACAATCAGATTTGTGAGCTCTTCTGGCTGTTCTGTTCCACGTGGAGCCATGATGCAGACATACTGATAGACAGCCTTATTGCTAACAGCTCATTAGGTTCGTGCAGGTAGGCTGGTTGGAAATCACAGGTGTGCTGAATGTTGAACTTCTGTGTATTCATGTTTGTTGGATTTATACTTTGCTGCCTGTATTTTCAACATAGGCTTTCTAATGTACTTGTTTTTGATGGTTTATAAGAGGAAATACTCAAATTACTGAGTGATGATACAGTTTCTATTGTATACTACAGCATCATCTTCATATTTATTTCTTCCAGAAAGCAAACAAAATGTCAAACTATGTCTTTGAATAAAAATTGTGTCAACAGAATTTCTGATTTTTCGAGTATTTCTACATCGTTGTGTTGATGTTTTTGCTCCAAAGGAAAAAATGCTCGATCGCTCTTACAGAGAACGTCAAGTAGATCAGACGAAATATTCCCTCCGTGCGTCCCATCAACCTCACTGCACCATGGGGAAATTACATTCCTGCTCAGGAAGCTGGGGATCCATCGTACCGTATGCAGATCTCTCAGCTGGTGTCATGTGCAAGCGCCCATCATGGGAGTCCGATTTCTGATTTGGTCTCTTACTGCATACATTTAATCACAACAACAACAAAAAAAACACACAACATCGTAGGTTCACACCGGCGGGTTTATGTCTTTTCTTCACCTTCCAGATGTATGTATTTGTATCCTCTGTGTGTTTACTCAGCACATCGAGCTAGTCTCTCACCTCTGGCTAATTCTCACACCCCGCTGATGAATTCCACAGCGCAGCACGTCGGCTTGTAAATCGCATAAGCCAGAGAATAAATACAGTAGGTTTCATGGTTTTCATGCTCGCTCAGCAAGTTCTGTTTGAAAGCAAATTGCCATGGTGAGAGCAGACGGCAAACAATAATATATTTATAAAGCCGCGCAAAGCCTATTGCAATCACTTCACGTGTAATTGTGGGGCTGTGGCTTCCGTGAAGGACGGCCGGGGGAGCGCTGGCGGGTTTTCAAATCGCATTGCGCCGAACACCTTCGTGTTAAAGCAGCTATGATCAATACTTTTATATTAACAGTAGATTAAAAGCTGCATTTGAAAGGGGTTGCTGGTGGAGCTGCAGCTTCTTTTAGCCCATTTTAGGTTGCAGACTTGCTGTTTTGGTTCACAACAGGATGATGTTGACCAAAAAAAAGACCAAAAATGACCAAAATTTTATAATAACCTACATAATTCCCAATTGAATATGGTGCTTATGGCTTGTTTCTGCGAGCTCATGTCACCAAAAGATGAATTATATGAAGTTTAAAGGTCAAACTAACACATTTTTAAACAGTTTAGGAGCATTAAAGCAGCATGAGGCAGCATTTACCGACATAAATAGCGAACCTATTTGAAAAAAAGGGCCTCATTTATCTAGATTTTAAAGTCACAATACATTTGATGCCTAAAAAACCAGCGAATGGACCAAAATGAAGCGTCCACTTCCTCTCACCCACAGCTGACCTGGCTCTCCTGCCCTCCGAGAACCTTCCTCCCCCCCCATCAGTCTCTTTGTAAACCTCGGTACGTGTCGGTAACCCGCCGTTATCCCGTCTCCCCGGCTTACCGCGGCGGCTCCTGCTGCTGCCGCCGCCGCCGCCGCCGCTGCTGAGCTGTTTGTTTAGGAATCTGGGCCCGAAAATTGTATTCCATCGACCATGCTCGCTATCAACACACAATTATCTGGGTTAATCATGTGGAACTGTGGCAAATTCACCTGGGGCTCAGGAACTAATGACATTCGCGTCTGGCCCTGCTTTAGTGAAATGGCCCCAGCACCTGCAGCAGGAACACGGAGATTGCCAAAGAAAATTTGGTCTCATTTCGTCGTCCTCAACGCCTCCCTCCCGCTCCATCCTCCCCCCCCTCACCCCTCTCTCTCTTTCTAACCACCGCTACCCTTCCCCCCTTTCCAATCTCTGTCTCTCTTCCCATTTCCATCCCACTTCGTCCTTAAATTCGTTTATCTTTAAGGTATCCTCCTCTGCTCCTCCTCCTCCTTTTTTTTCCCTCTTTTGTTTCTCTTCTTCTCCTGGCCAAAGAAGGACACCGACCAATCACGAGCGAAAACATCACGCCTCTTCTGCAATTTTTTTTCCAGCTTCACTACCTGTGTAACACCTAGAACGGCAGGCAGTGGAAGAAGCGAGGTGGTGACACAAAGACGGAGATGATACCTCGCGATGAATTTGTGACTTTTGGTTGCGGACAGACAGCGACTTGCGTTCGCGCTGTATAATTAAGAAAGTGATTGAGTGCAGCCAGCAGGGTGTTGATGCTCTTTTTCTCCCGTCGCACTTTCTCTCTTTGTCTTTCCATCACACACTCAATCATACACACCACAGAGTCATTTCCACCAACTTAGTGGAAGTAGAGGAACTCAATGCTCATAATTATACATCAATACAAACATATGTTTCCCAATCACAGATGCCATCCATGTGTGAAATGGGTGTCACACTGTTGGAGGTCTCATTATTTGTCAAGGGTGTGTGTGTGTGTGTGTGTGTGTGTCTCAACACTTTGGCTGCCACCTACACCGGTCACAGCGACTATACGTCCTCTGATAATCTCGAGCGGGGCTTTTTGCATGCCGAGCATACCGTACGTCGGATTCTATTTCCAGGAGCCCTCATTTCATACAAGGTGCGAAACAAATCCCTCCTTCCTCGGGGAATCCGTTGGTCAGTGTGGACGGATTTATCACTCCAGTGGACGCCAGTGTATGAGCCGTTCACTGTTTTTTTTTTCCCTTAACACCTTGGTGTAACTCCTCAGTTGTCTTTGGGCAAGAAATAAATGACAATTGTTGTGGTGTTATCACACAGAACTTGCCTCGCTTCCCGCTGCAGTCACACGTCGAGGCTTGACGCAAAAGAACATGGACTCCCATCCTGTCGCACTGCATTGAATATGTGCCGTCTGTGCTCGCTTCCGGACGGAGTTTTTCCGGTTTTCAATGAGAAACGACAGGCGCTGAAGCCTTTTAGGAATAAAATCACAATTACACAACAGTGGAGATATGATCATCATCCATCCATCCATTATCTATACACCGCTTAATCCTCACTAGGGTCATGGGGGGCTGGAGTCTATCCCAGCTGACTCAGGGTGAAGGCAGGGGACACCCTCAGTCTATCACAGGGCTACACTTAGAGACAGACAACCAAGCACACTCACAGTCACACCTACGGACAATTTAGAATCACCAATTAACCTCAACATGTTTTTGGACTGTGTAGGAGGAAGCCGGAGAACCCGGAGAGAACCCACGCTGCACGGGGAGAACATGGAGACTCCACGCAGAAAGATTCCGGTGCCCCCACCGGGACGCGAACCGGCGACCTTCTTGCTGTGAGGCAATGGTGCTAACCACCTGCGCCAACTTGCAGCCCTATGATAATCATAATTAAGTTAAATAATATTGAGATTCGTGATTATTTATCATGATTTTTTAATGACTTTAAGGACAAAATATAGTAATTTTTTGCAGAGCACTGCTTCTCCTTCCATGTTCCTGCTAATATACAAGCCTTTGTTTCAAAATCAGACCTAAAATGAGGCACCGAAAACACCACACATGGACATTTTTGCTTATCGATACACTACAGTCTGCATTATTTATTTCCAATTTGCACAGAGAAGCCTCAAGTCTTGGTGTAGCAACTCATACAGGTGTGTGAGGCGGAATTAGTTTGACAAGAGTGGAATGGAAGAAGGTTGAAAGCAAATTTTCCAACATAGGCTGAGGAGAATTTTGCCAAAAGTGCATTTTATCATGATTATTTCATTGTAGGAAGCCAGAATTATGATTAATATTCAATTGAGTGTGCATCTCCAACCTGTAAGCCACGTGATTTCAACAGAACCAATCATATTTGAGGGGCTTTGTGCCCAAATGGTCCCTGTAATTTCAGCTCGTGTTGTATTTGCGATGCCTAAACAAACTTGCCGTTAATCAAATGACTTCACACACACAGGGAGTTTTGCCCGGGGCATTTCCACCAAGAGCATGCATAATGCACACACTGGACAAGGTTGATCGACAGCAGGAGTCTGGCGTGGAAGCTGCCTGGAGGATCAACTGATGTTTGGACACGTGTGCCGGAGAAAATTCTGTGCCGTTTCCCACCCACGAAAAACTTCAAACTCCTTTTGCAATAAGAAGGTTGTAGCTCAAACCGGGTGATATGTGTATAAGAGAAATGGCATCAGGTTGCAACAATAAACCGTTGGAGTTAGCATGGCGTGCTAGCAACCCAATCTGGAGCCAACCTGTTTCGCATAGAAATGAATGGGACTCAAAATGCAGTCTGATTGCAGCAAACACTGAACTTTAACTGGTCGTCCAATTTAACTCAAAGATTCAGTGACGTGAATTTGCAGACGTTTAAATAAAAGCTACCCAAATTTAAAACAAAAACCGCCTCTCCTGATTGTCACCATTTTATTCCCCCCCGACTGTCTGTGTCTCAAACATCCACGGATCTGCTCGACGTATTTCCGTACACAAGATTGTGGGGCTAATTGAAAAACGTTCCCCAAAAAATAATCAAATTTAAAGCTTAAGACCGCATTGGAGCCCACATAAAGCGGCAGTGCCGGAGCACACAGATGCGTGCACAAAACAGCTCGTCTTGTTGCTCCGGAGTCCGTGACATGGTTTAACAGTCTCACAGGATCCATAAAACGCCCCCGAAGGCTTCACATAATCTCTCCTTTTTTTTTTTCCCGCCCCGCTTAATAGGAGATAATACAAGTGCGCACCCTGATGAATCAATATGCAACAGCAGCTTTAGTTTGATAATTAATACCAGTGTCGGAAATAGATTTGTGATTTGGCAGGGCAGGTCTGATATGACTCTGGTCTCCCCTCTCTTCTTCTTCTTCTTCTTCTTCTCCTCCTCCTCTCGCAGCCAAAGTCCCCGTTCCACTCTGCATCCACATCCCATTGAACTAATCTCATTCATTTTTTTTTTTTTTCAATAGCGCTAATTCTTTGACTAAAGCCTGTTATCTCATTAAAAGGCCCCACGATGGGATTCGATGGCATCCTGACATCTGTATTCATTCCCCTCGAAATTAGTCCTGACACAAATTTAATGAAAAAAACACTCCGAACAGTGGAGATTAGACGGCGCGCCAAGTAGCACAGAATGGAGTTTTAAAATAAAATTTAAAAAATCATTTAGTTTTGGTTACATTTTTGGAAAAGGTGGATTAGCGCCGCGCCTGTAAGACACCGCTGAGGGCCTAGCTTGTTTTCACTCGATCTATAAGTCGGATTGAGACATTAGCGCCGACTCTCCTGATGGTATTTTAAGGCGACTGCAGCCGTAATTCGCGATCAAATGCTCTTAAAGGTACGTCGAGACGAGACAAAGCGGAGCTCCCCCTGGCCGTCGGTAGATAAACCCAGAATCCCGACAAAACCGGAGCTTGCATGGGAAGTGGATTCCCCCCCTCCGCCTTCCAATCGGCAACCACCTAACTTCCCACCCCGCCCCTCCTCCTCATCTCCCGCTCCTCCCTCATTCCACCCCATCACCCTCGTCAAAAGCCTGTGTCGGTTGCAGACGCTGATAATTCCTTCTGTTTGCTAAAAAAAAAAAAAAAAAGATGAAAGCGTTCACGGATGAAAGAAACTTGGATTTAATCTTTCTCGCCGTCTCCCTCTTCTTCCACTGTTGATCGCCTTCTTTGGGAGGAAAAAAAAATAAAAAATAGGGAGGCTGACGTAGATGGGAATGAGGGGAGGAAAACGTAGACAAGCAGGTAAGCCCATTTGGAGCCAAGAGGCCCAGGTGAGGCGAGGCTTTGGGCTGGTTCAATAGAATCAGTTTACCCTTCCCAATGTACACACAGTGACCTGATGGAATAGTGGCCTGGAGAGGCAGGAGGGGCCACAGATAAAGGAGAAGCCATCCTTTCCCCCTCCTGTGCCTCATTTGGTCCGATAAGGCTCTCGGGTATCTGTGGTCACAAGGTAAGAGGCCTGTCATAAAGAAAAGATAGAGGAACTGTGAGAAGGAAGAGGATGAGGAGGAGGGAATACAGACAGGCTGTAAGAGGGACTCGACATATGAAATAAAGCATTAAGGGCTCAAATTGAATCATCCGTTTTCCTGGACTGCTGGGTCTGAGCTTAATAAATAAAAATCTACAGAAGCTAATTAGCGTGAGAATAAAGTATATGGATCTGATAGCGATGATAGCTGCTAATGCAGGCTGTTTTTAAGAAGACAGAATTTGGTGTTTAAAGGGTACCGATGAAGAAGCTGGAATTAAATTTGACATCAGGAGAATTTCCATGTGAGAAAACCTATGCAGGATGAAGGAAGAGTGTCTGATGAGAGAGCACGGCGTCATCATGATCAACAGGTGTAATATGAGAAAGAAGTCCAGTGTTTGTCCTGTTTGTCGAAATGCGTTCCATCCCCAAGAAAAGCTCTCTAACTTATACATACAGAGGTTTTAAAGAAATGTCCTTCCACATAAAAACGCAAGACCAAACTCTCAGTGTTGTCAAGAGTGTACTAGGCCACAATATAACCCCAACCCTAGTGCTATGTTAGCCAATCAGGAGCCTGGAAAAACTGGTTCCACAGGTTACCGTGGACTGATTGTGACACTTTTGTTATATTTGTTGTAGTGGAAGAGTGTCTGTACATGTACGTAAACACATGGAAAAGTTAGCAACGTTAGCACCGGCACTATTTTGTTCATCATTGCAGTAAAATCGCCTCATGTAAGCAAAAGATACAATGATGCACTGACATTAGAAGCCAAAAACTTTACAAAACAGTTTTTTGAAAATGCAAATGCTTCTTTTTTAGTGACATAAAGCTGCATTTGCGTGGGGACTCAAACCCAAAATGCATGGAAAAAAACTACTTTATGGAAAATTTGCATGTGGACAGGGCCTGGGTGTCAAAAAAAACAAACAAAAAAAAAAAAAAAACAGAAGTTGAACTAATTTAGTCCTAAACACATGCTGTAAGAAAACAATCCTTCTTTAAACAGCATTTTCACACATAATTCATGACAAAATCGTATTGAGTATACATTAGTGTTGCATAAATTAAGGAAATCAGCTTGAAAACTCTGAGTACAATGACGTCTAAACTAGCTGATTACGTGTACAAAATAAATGTACATCTAACATGGGGTGTGTTTGTTTTTTTTGTTGTTTTTTTTTTTCATTTTGACCACTCTGAACATTTGTATAGAACCTAAATGGGGGTTTACAGTGTATTTATGTAGTGAAAAAGTTTGTTAGAAAGGAAAAGGTGCTGATGAAAATACAGCTTTTTGAATAAACACTAATGCGTAATCACAGGTTACATTCAATGACATCATCTTTGAAGCTGTTGTAGTTACTGTTGCTTCACTCCATCTAGTAAACTTTACACCTATTGCACCATCAAAAACATCGACCAGGCGTAGCTCCTATAGATAGTGATAGTTGCCCAGCCTTTCACATTGCTATGATTATAAACTTACATGTAACCATGGCAGCTGAAGGATTAAAGACAGCTGGGGTGACGAAATGACAATTAAATTACTTATTATATAAGATTATTGAATTTTGCAGCTAATTTACGCACAATGTCTAGTAATGGAGCAGGACCAGTCACTGAGAGAAGACCAGAAGTCAGTCGACGAGGTAAAGAAAAAATGGAAAAACGTTCTTCTAGTCTGCTCAATTCTCTCTCCAACAGGTGGGCAACCCCTTCTAAAACCATCATGACATGATCCACCAACCAGACCACTGGACGCCAATCTGGAGGTTCAGATCCTGCGCTGGTGCAGACGATCACCTTTCATGCTATACATTAAAACATTTTTTTCTCCTCACTTTACTGACAGCTTGTTGTTGAACAGACCCGCGCTGTGAAACCACACTAACACTACCCCGGTCCTTCTCCATTACCGCCGCTGCCTTCTCTCCAGCCCCCTGTAACGGCAGCCAAGGTTGCTGGAAGGTTTCATGATGCAACTGCAAAGGCTTTGAGAATTTCCTTACTGTACCCAGAGAGTCAGGGAGCACAGTGCCAGGCCGCAGACCTCATTATCCACCACTGGCTGGGCCCGAATAAATGAAATGGAAGGTGGAGGGGGGGGGAAAGACAGACAGGAGGAGGAGGAGAGGGGTGGAAGAGGATCTGACAGTACGGACGTGAGAGATGGATGATGATTTTAATGAAGAAGAATAAAAAGCTTCCCACCATAATAGTCATCGTTATATAACTTTCCTCTTTTCTGTAATTGCTCATTTCGATATATACTTAATTTGACGACTTTTCCTGTGGCCACACCGGAGTGACACATCTTAACTGTTTTTTGTTTTTTTCCCGTCGAACTGTTGCAAAAAGCGCATCAGTGGCCCGAGGACACCGGCAACCCTCCCAGGAGGCGTGCACAGCGCTAGCAGAGGTGTGGGGGTGTTGAGATTTTTTTATTTTTTTTTATAACCCGCAGCTCCCCCCAGCCCTCACTTTCGCCAGCCGGGGCAAGGAGAAGCCCATATGGCAGCCAAGCGTGGCTCCGGCCAGCTCGGGCTCATATGTATGGAAAACACAAGGTCTGGAGAGGGAAGTCACAGGGGGTCACGCTAGTCAGAGAGGCAGCCCGAGGTCCTGGTGCAGGTTAGAAGGTCTTGGTTCGGGAGAAGAGGCTAATTTCTTCTACTTGGCTGAGCAAAGGCCTGAATAATTGCGCCCTCTGGGTTGGCCTGTGGGTAATGTGGAGGTAGAGCAGAGTGTACCAACGCGGAGAGCGAACGGGGGGGGGAGGTTTGGGGAAGGATCACAGAAAAAGGTTGTGCCCGGCTTTTAATAGATGCTCATTATATTTGTTGATGCTGCGAAAGTAGAAGCATCCTCTCGCATTAGTATTTGCGCCTGATTCCGTGGCGTTATGTACATGCATTAGCCCGAGCCGGCACATTAGGGGTACGTTGGAGCTGACAATATTTGTGAGGACAAAATCAGGAAACACTGCTTGTATTTGCAGACAGTAAAAATCAAAAACAGTGATGTAATAAAGCTTCCAGTTCATCAGCATTGCAGAATCCGTTCACATCCGATCCACTTGTTAGCATGAAAATATGAATAATAGCAGCTTTAGTGTTGCATTCGATTGGGACACTTCCTCCCAAAGCTGCAGAAGGAAGCTCTTTGATTTCCATATACAGTAGATTACAACAGCATGTGCTTCAGGAGTTTTTAATATATGGAATTTATTGTCGGGCACAAATCTCGTACTTAATCGTTATTAATTTTGGAGCATTACCATTGGGGGGGGGCTTGATATAATAATGAATCAGCCTGTTGCTAGACGTGCTAAACCTCCCATCAGGGTACATACTCAATAAACGACAATCAAATATCGCAGATTTAACCCGACTTTTCAAAGTGTTTAGTCATTTGGAGTGGAATCGCATTTGTTGTTGGTACAATGGCGACATATAAAATATGCTAAACACATCCCAAGCAAAAATTAGCATCAGTTTGTTATTCGAAGACGAAATACAATAAGGAGACTTGTTCCCAGGCATCACCAGACGGATACAAACTGGGCTGGAGGCTCTCATTTGTGTCTGATCAGTGGGGGTTGGACTTCTCAAGACGACAACAGGTAGGTTCCAGCTTATCCAGAAGTAGAGTTAAGGCTATGTGACCGTGCAGCACTGCCATGTATCCATCATAGCAGGAAAAGAACCACGTGCTTGTCCATGTCTGCATCGGAAACCATTAACTTGCTTGTACACTTTCCGCATCCGCTGCTTGATGTAAATTAGGTCTCCTGAAGTATGCAAGAGTCCACAAAGGCCCTGAAAATTTGTGCAGTGACTACGCAACAAGGGTGATGTTGCACATGCTTGGACAGTCTTCCAAACAGAGTCCCGCAGACGAGATAGATTGTATAGCATCAACTGTCTATGTGGGCATTGGCACGGAGGTATCATGAAGGCTTGACTAGAACAAAGACAATGAAACAATTACACCTGCACTTAAAACACTACATGGGCTGCCGGTACAGTATAGAACCTGCTTGTTTACAGCCTTAAATGAGAGTTCTCTCAAATTTATTTCTGACCGGCTCACTAGCAATTGCGTAATAAGATCCTTTATATCATCAGTTATGCATATCTAGAATATACCTGGAGTCAAAAGAAAGTCTTTAAGCCTCTGTGGTGCTTTTCTCTGGACTGTTTTATGTATGTATGTGTGCACACTGTATGGATGACGGAAGAGTTCATTTGGTCACGTGGGATATTTACATGTTCCCCATCTCATGTGTTCATATACTTTTATGTTAAAGCACAATTAAACTCAAGACCAAGATTCCTGGATTGACCTTCAACCAATCAGAGCAGTCAAACGTACAACCAATAATTTAAAAACGTAAGCAGGTTTGAAGTGTTGTCTGTTCTTCTTTCAGAGGAAATATACCACCCAATTCTTTTAAAACTGACAAACATATATTTAAAAGAAAGTTCCACATGATCGGCGGCCATCTTGGTTGTTTACAAAAGTGGCTCAATGGCGCACCACACTAGATCAGTTAGTTTGAACAGGATGGGGTGCCGAGTGCATTCTGCTGTCGCAAATGAAACACAAGCTCTTCATTTCGTCTCGTTTCCAAATTTCCACTGCATGATTCCCCCTAAAACCCTAAAAACCCAGTCCATGATTGCCCAGTAGAACCCTTACACTCCCTGGTTGGGAAAACCGGCCCCACCCTCCAAACTCTAAATGCTCCAAAAGTTTAGACTCAAGCAAAGAACTCAAACTCTACTTTAAAAGAAAACGTCTCAAGTTGCTTCCCTCAGATCATGTCTGTGTTGCCCCCTGTGGTAATTGCCGCAGACAGTTCTATCAAGCGAGGACAAAAGGCGGAGACTTGGCGTATGTGCGGCCGCTGACAGCTACAACAGCATCCTCACCTGGATCAAGTAATGAATCTGCCACAAGCTCAGAAGATTGAAACCGAGCGATATGACTGGATCTCCCGGAGTTCATTAGAAAATAAAAAAGATCGACCCTTGAAACCGACGGCCGCGACGCCTCTCGGAGAAACGTTTTTAAAGCGGGGTAGAGAAGGGGGGAAATGTGACATGCTCAGGTGTAATTATACTCACCTAGTTCACAGCGGAGATTAAGAGGAGAAGGGATGGATAAGAAAAGGGAGCGTCAGACATGAAAGAATATTGAAAAAGTTGCTGATGAGCAGTGTCCTCCCTCCTCCCTCGCTTTCGTCACCGTGTCATCTCAAGGTCTCACTTCTGTTTGCCTTTTCCAATTATAAAGGTGTGACTGTGGGCTTCTGCGCCCCTCCTTTTTTTATATAACTATGCTGAAGTTGAGGAGGTAAAAAAAAAAAAAAAAAAGCCTTTTGTTTGTCAGGAAAATTACAGGAGTTGACTTAATTATCACTTACAAATTTCCCTTCCATCCCTCTGCAGGCCTAATCCGATGTGAGCGCCGCAACTTTGCATTCTTCGCCGCGATGTTGTCGGACATCAAGGATGCTTAACAAGGGGCGAGGAAAGGCTCCAAACTGAGCCAACACTGCCCTCTAGTGGCTCTTCAATGCTTCACACGCAAGCCAGAGCGCCCCCGTGAAGCGTCGCTCCTGTCAGAAAATGGATTATGACAGTCTAATTTATTATTATCTCCATCCCTCTGACCCAGTATTTCAGAGCTCCAACCTGATGTCCTAATGACAGGCAGCCGCGGTCACACTCAATCTACTCAATCCTTCAAACGGCAGCAGCCACGCAGGCTTCTCCTCTCCACTTTAGTCAAAATTGATTTATCAGTTATAATAAAAAGCAGAGAGAGTGGTGGGGTATTAATCACAATGGGATCTGTTAAATAGATTAGAAAAATCGTTTATAATGACCGACTTTAAATGAAAAGATTCCAATTATTCTCCCTGATGGAAGTATTTTTGTGATTTTTTTTACCTTCATCTTTGGTGAGCGGCCACCTGTCAATCATACGCAGAAGGGTTTTTTTTCCCCTTGTCTGATTGGATTATTAGTTATGTGACTTCTGCTGATGCCAACCACCCAAATCTTTACTCCTGGTGGACGCATATGATGTTGACAACGACCTGTATGCAAGTACTGAGATCCTTCAAGCAGCAACATATAGAGAAAGAACCAGCTGATGAGCAGAAGGTTGTGTTAAAAGCTCAAAGCCTGTGTCAGATTTATCAGATTGTGGGCCAAAAAAACTTCAAATTCTTCAGGAAGGCGATGGAGATAATAAGCAATGATTTGGGTGAAATGGTCCTTTTATCATCAACAGTTAAAGCAGTCCAGTTTAAACAAATCGCTGTAAAATTCGTCTTCAAAATCCAGACTCCCGAGCAAAAGTTGTTGCTTGTTCTTTTCAAACAGGCCCAAAATGTTAGAGATCATCAGTGCTGACAAGAGCTGGATTTACAGATACCAAGAGGCAGTTCTTGCAGCAGAAGAGCCTGCTGTCTCTAAGAAACCAAAGAACAGCTCATGAGGATGCTCTTTGGTTATTTAAACGACAGTGTCAATTCATCAGCCGGGATCAGACTGTTGGAGTTCTACTGTTCAGTCTTGAGGTGTCTGAAGGAGGACATTCAATGCAAACTACCTTAACTGTACCATTGGGTACTCCATCTACTAACATCAACTTCTTCCTCTAGACCAGAGGTGCCCAATCCTGGTCCTCGAGAGCCCCTATCCAGCATGTTTTAGATGTTTCCCTCTTCCAACACACCTGATTCAAATGATCAGCTCATCATCAAGCTCTGCAGAAGCCTGATAACGATCCTGATCATGCGCACAGCATATTTAGCATGTGGTAGCTCAGATTTTAAGCGGTGCATGTGCCCCATGCTGCTCTGGTGGGTGAGGCTTAGGACTGAAAGGGGACATCAGCAGAAGGAAGGATCTATTTGATCACATTTTTCTCGTCTTTTCCAGATTTCTGCCTGATCAGCAGCTTTAACATTTACTCTGATGCCTAATGTCCACATTAAATGTCTAAAATAAACTGGAAAATCCACAAGAATTAGGAATCCTCTGCTGCTTTCACTGTATTTATGCTTTAATTTATTAGTAAGGCACCCTCTAGTGACAATCAAGTTGTTTTTAACTTGTTATGTCCATGTGATGTTTTCAATACGCTAGAAGTTGACAGATTCAGATTCTAAAAACCAATTCTGTCAACTTGTAGGTGGGACTTTCTGCTGCTCTTATTCTTCTTTAGAATCAGTTTCATCAGGAGTTTTTCGTCATAGATGAGGCTCGGTAGAAGGGATAAGAGGTAATGCTATGTAGATCCATATCATTCTCGTGTGTGGAGTTACATTTAAGTCATTTAAATGGGGATAAAAGTGATAAATGTGTCACTTTGATATACAGAGATGGGTCTTAGGGGTTTAGTCAATGATCGGAGAAGAATCTAAAGTAGAGACATGACCAAGACGGCACAAAAATATCTCTAAAAAACCAACAAAACATCCAACAACAGAAACTTCTCATGTCTTAGTGTGAATAAAATCCTTTCATGTGTTTTGTGCTCCAGTCTGTGGACATAGCAGGTCTATAAGAACAATGCAGCTCAAGTTCATGGTAGTTTTGTCTCAGTGTTGGAAATTATGAATAATTTGTCTAATTGTTAACTTTATATCTACTGTTTGTGTTCTTAAAAGTGTGCAAAACATTGTTCTGTCAGGTTTTGTTTCGGAAAAAAATGTGTTGTTTGCTTAATAGTTCATCTGCTTTCATGATCGGAGTGCATGGACTTGATGATTAGCAGCTTTTTGGGGAAAAGTGAAATCAATATCAGCACAAACACATTCTTTCATCTACAATTTATTCAGTTTTTGGCTGATAGTTTAACAGAACTTCAAGTCAAAACGACTTAAATATCTCCTGAAGCTCAGACGTTGAGCACACTGTCCGCTGAATCAACTTCCAGATGCTCAGCTGTGGACGCTTCTGGGATTTCGTGTCTTCTTTCCTGTTCGATCAACGAGGACGAAGAGCAGGTCAGCCAGCTGAGGGAGCCAGCAGAAACAAAAAGCACCACGGTGGATGTTGAGATGGACAGAAGGGCAGCGGAGGACAGCCAAGATCATCTGAAGTGCTGCAAATTTTGAAATTTAAGTCACATTGATGGTGTGCTCCTCATGTATTCGACTGTGTTTGGCGTGTTATAGCTCCAACTTGTGCAATTTGTTTCCCTTAAAAACGACATGTAGCAGCAAATGTTGAGCAGATTTTGTAGAAGAACCAAAGAGTTTAGTGCCTCGTGAAAATGGCGTCACACTAGATTCTGATTGGTTGAGCTCATTCAACTCAATTACAAGACTTTTGCTGCTAATTTCCTGTTTCTCAGCTCGTGGAAGTCCAAAAAAAATTGTGTCGCTTGTGCACATTATCTGCCATTCAGCCCCTTTGTTCACCCTCAGTTTGCCTCTTATTAGTCTTTTGTCCTCTCTGGTGGTGTTTTCTTTGTTATTAGCACTAATGGTGGCAAAATGCTGTTTTGTGTTCATTTAATCTGTGCAGAGACAACTTGTAGAAGCCTTTCATACATCACATGTTGGTGGAATTACAAAGGGACGGCTCAAAAGTCACACCTGAACCTCGTTTCTAATCCCTGCAGGCTTCTTTTTTTGCACTATGAGGATATTTTAAAGAGCATGCCGGCTCACAAATCAAGATTTCTAATTTATGCTCAGAGACGTTCTGACGGTTTGGCACAGAGGAGGAGTGGATGTGCCGAGATGCTGACGACGGGCGAAGGATAAGCGACGTTTGAGGTCAGCTGAGACATCCTCAAAGTGCATTCCTGAGGGAAAGGGGGAAGAGTTCAGCCAAGAGCTTCGACAAACACGAGACTCAAAGTAAAGATTTTGCTTTCTGACAGAACACCAGGCAGGAGGAAACTGATGGCGTCTCCTCCTCCTCACACCACCGAAATATGCTGAGTCGAACCGAAGCGTATTTAAAAGCGACGCCCAGCTGAGGGCGATGTGGCCTAATGAGGGTGCAGCAGGAAGCAATCAGGCACAATCAACATAAATGAGTCTAGAGTAACTTTTTTTTATTGATTTTTATCACAGTTTGGATGCAAAAATAATTTAAGAAGGAAAAGAAACATGTAAAAAGATCTATTATTTGTTAGAAAAACTTAAAATATAACCCTCATGCATTTATAAAATCACTTTTAGCTGCAGTTTTTTTTCACATCACATTCTCACTTTCATATTTAACTTGTGAATAAAACAAATAGAAATGTCAAACTATGTAAAGATATTTTAAAGACAGTAAAACTGTGCGGTAAATATGTATAAAATGATGTCACAAAAGCTTAAATGCATTTGCATTCTCTGGGGGAAACCTTGCAGGAGATATTTGCAGTTTGCTTTCTTCAGCTGTGGAAAATAATCAAGATAATCCTGAAGGCTGACATCATGTTAAACCTGCAGCTTTTTGTCTCCCTCATCTGGCACTCAGAAGAACTGCACAGATACTTTTGCAGCTCCTGTCCTCATGTGTCTTGTGTGATTTTGGTAAATATGAGCTCCTACACTGTGAAAACTGTTGTTTCTCCTCTTGGTGGTTGCTGCACTTC
>NW_007578355.1:157648-172816 GCF_000690725.1 Stegastes partitus
AATATGTAGAATTTGACAAAAATAAAAAGTAGAGATAAAACTAAAAATACACAACACTTTATTTCACTATTCTGTGGTCATGGAATGACATTTTTTATGGCTTAATTGTTCCATTTTATACATCTATAATCTGTTAAGTTTTAATGATCAGTATCGTCGGTCTGAAGATGGATCTTGTGTTCTGTGAATGTTGCTCACAGATCCAAAGTGTTCAAGTGTGAATTATTGTCTCAATCTTTTACTTTCTGTTCTGCAAAATACAAAAAAAAACAACAAAACAAAACACTGAGCTCATTGTTACACACTTCTGTCCAGCCTTTCTTTTAACACCACAGTCCGGTGCACAGCTTTGCCTTTGTTTCCTCCTGACAGAAGAGAAAACTCCCTCTTGTGGCATAAAAGGCTCAGACTTCATGTCTGGTCTGTGGCCTTGGCAGCAAAAGTAAACTGAACTGATGCTAATTGTTCAGTTAAATTGACATAATGAGGTGTTTTAATGTCATCCTGATTGAAACAGTGATTCTATTCAAGCTGAACAAAACTGAAAACACAGAATACAACTGATACGCAATTTATTCGTATATTATCACACATCTTCTTCTACAACATCGGGTTTCCTTCAGTGCATTTCATAGGTCAGCAAGTGCTCGGTCGGCCTCTCCAAACATCAAGCACTGATTCTTAAAACAGGAAAAAAAACAAATCAAAATCACACACACACACACACAAACAATGCATACGCCATTGCATCGGTCAGGTTAAGTAACTGATGAAAACGCTGCGCTCCTTCGCCGGAAGACGCGCACAGAAAGAGTTGCGTAAGGCACCGAGACTGGGAGGGATGTAGCTTATCGATGGCAGGGTGGGATGTCCTCTTTCTGGAGGGAGTCCGATGGGATGATGGGAGGTTTGAGAGAGGCGAGGGAAAGGAAGTTTAACGTCTATACAAAAAGTGGCTCTAAAAATGAGAGCGATTAAAGATTAGTGGGGGAGGGGGAAAGACAGGCAATCAAAGAAAATATTGATTTGCATTACAAAACAAGCGAATTTGGTTAAAAGCTTTTACAATAGACATTTAGAAATTGAAGTGGGTGCTGCGATCAGTGTGAATGGAGACTTTTGCCATCATGCATGAAGGATTTTTTCTTTCCCCCTCTAGACACACTGCAGAACCGCAGGATTAAAATAGACAAAGTGGGAATTTTAGATGCTTAAATTTGGTTATTTGTCAGCTAGACTAAGACGGGGCGACCCAGTCGATAAATATCAATATTCATAGCATTCAACAATGAGTAAATAAGAATTTAGAGCTGATTGCTTTAAGTTCTGTGTATATGAATGCACAAGAGTTCATCATCAGCATAGAGGGAATACTTTGACTATTGGATGTAGTTTGTCATTAGATCTGTGACACACTGAGGCAGATATAAAGGAGGATATGAGGCGTTAAAGATATAAATGTTCAGTGTTTGTCTCCAGTTTACTCGCTCGCAAGTCAAAATCATAATGGTAGAGGAGTGGTTCTCAAACTGGGGGTTGAGACCCCCATGGAGGTCCCAAGATAATTTCAGGGGGTCCCCAGATCATTTGTAAAAAATAAAAATAAAGCCGATATTTATCAAATAAATGTGTATTAGGGCTGTTAAAATTAGAAGTGTATACTTGTTCTTGCTCCTTTTTTGAACTTGTTAATATTATGATTTGATGATGCGATATTATGCTCTTTTTCTTTTGTTTTTATATTTTTTTTCCCTTTAATTTGTTCGAAATAAATTTATTCATTCATGCCATGTTAGCGATTCAGATTGGAGGGTCACAAACACAAACTTATGTTATCTTGGTGGCCGTGGCTCCAAAAGTTTGAGAACCACTGGCTTAGACTCACGTTCCCAAAGACAAATCTGCAACACCCGAGTGTTTTACAGCATGCATGATGTGATTATACACCTAGAAATGCTTCATAAAGGGACTTTCAGTGACGTGTTTTGTGGCTTTTGTTGATGTTGTGAGTTGTGTTTCGCCCTCCGGAACTTATTTTTAGGCAAATTAGTCATCTGACATATGACAAAGTGAGTATTTAGGCATTATTTTGAGCAACTATAAGCCATTTTCCAGATGTTTTAAGGCTGCCTGAACCTTCTGATTGCAAAAACTGCCCATGCAGGAGCTCTTTCAAGGCAGTTTTTTGGGTAGAAAACAAAAAAGGTACCTGCTTGAGGTGGTTCTGATTGCTTAATATGGGAAAAGTGGCTTCTTTTTTTTTTCCCTCTTGATGTCCTCGAGTTTAGTCATGTCCAATACCCGTTATTCTGGCGTACTTGGAGCTCATGCTGAGGTCTCTCTTTCTATCTTGTACCTGCAGAGTTAAGCCACCAAATACAGCTTTACTTTAGTCCAGCAAAAAGGTGACACAGCAAAAAGTATCCAGTGCTGTCACCCCAACCCATAAAAGTCTTTAACTTTTAAGTTCTAACCTAAGCAGGGACCTTTTTGATCAGTATAACTTCCCCAGGATCGAATTTAGACCCATGAAGGAGATGCAAACTCCTCCAAACGGCAGCTTTAAAATGTTAAATTTAATCCGATGCAATAGAAGAACTCGAAGCTCTGGTGTTTTTTAGGTCTTAACTGATGCGATGGACCACTCCTCCCTCAATCCGTCCCTCACAATTCTCCCAAATAAGTTCATTTATTAACACGTTTAATCTTAAATGTTATAGTCAAAGTATTGTCCAGATCAAAACAACAGTGTGTGTGTGTAAATATACTCGATAACAGTGCTTCTGTTTCAGCAGGATCAACACTGAAATACACAGAATCCCATCTCCAGTGGAATTTATCAGGCAGCACTCTGAATATTTTCTTTATCTTGTTTGAAGAAGAAACTCCACCAACGTGTGAAACTACAGCTTAAAAAGAAGAAGAAGAAGAAGAACCTTATCCTGGTTGATCAACCGAACCCAAACTCATTCATCAGACTATGTTAAGGCTGTGTAAATAGAGTACCGTTACCTGTACAAGAATATGTTTCCATGACATTGGATTATAAAAAAAAAAGAAGAAAAAAACAACTGATCAGCTGTACAAAAACTTGTACTAAGGAGGCTTTGTGAACGTCATGAGTTAGAACGCCTTCGGTCATGCCATCTGTCCGTCCTTCTCCCCCGGCGTCGCGTTCGTCAGTGCAGGTCATGCTTTCCACGTGCGTGCTCGGACACACACACACACACTCTCTCTCTCTCTCTCTCTCTCTCACACGCATTCCTGAATCTACAATATGGACATCCAAGATACAGACTGGAGAAACTAGGATTTGAACGCGGAGTTTTTCCAAAGCGGCTTGTGATAAACCCAGCCTTCACCCTGGAGGAGGAAGAGGAGGAGAGATGGTGTCAACGGATTAATATTTCTGATGAAGGCGTGAACATGAGCTGTGATCGATACAGTAAAGCTATGGATTCAGGATCGGAAATTAGATGATTTTATCTTGTACAGAAACAGGTTTACGATTGAATATCCCTGTGCTGTGTTGTCAACTTAAATGACCCAGTTCCTTGGGAAATGTAAAGTGCAATACGAGAACACTCTGAAATGGAGAAGCTCCGACAAGAGACAGAAATTATGCTGCAGGTTATTTAAAATTTATTTCGAGTCAGCGCAGGTAGCCGAAGCCGTCTTACGTGTTCTTCTTCGTTATCCAGCTAGGAATTCACTATGCTCTGACCCTACTTACTTCACAATAAAACGAGCTCTTACGGATCGTGGAGCTGCTCACCTCTCTGTCGAAGTATCTGGTCCTCCAAGCGGTTTCGGTCTCGGCGCGGTGCCTCTCCTCCGTCCGCTGCCTCTCCTCCAGGATCCTCTTGTGCTCTGTGGCTTTTTCGATATCTTTCTGCCGCAAGGACTCCGTCACGTGCTGCCACAGGCGCCTGAAAAGCAGTGAAGTAATTAACCACGAGAGCATTAAGGCTGTTCGGCTCACTTTGCTTTTGCTCTTTACCCATACATGATGGTTTTCTCAGAACAGTCTAGGCTATCTAGAGCTTCCATCAGTTGTTATGATAATACTTGTAGATTTTTTAAATTTGCCTTCATGTAAAGATGAAAAAAACTTCTTTTTTATTATGAAATTGCCACCTTTTTTTGATGTGTCTCGTCATGAAATGCTCACAGTAGACCTATCTTATCATAATTGTCAGGAATCCTGCAACATCAGCACCATGATGACTTAGAATTTGGGACAAATATGAGCTTAATTCTGAAGCAAACAGAAGCCTAGTTTCACAGGTGACAAACCAGGATGAAGTTTCCAATGAAAAGCATCATTCTGAGTTTATTTTTTAAAAGAAATTTGGAGATAATGTTGCCCTAATGTTGGAGACAATGCAGACAGTTGCTGTAATTTTTAAAACCAGATTATTCTTTGGTGCACAAACAACTAGTTTGTAGCTTATTCATACCAGAAGCAGGAGCGTGAAACTTGATCTTTCTTCCTGACATTATTAATTTGGTATTAACATGCAACAAGCATCACTACAAAGCTCCAGTTCCGTTCTGTCTTGTGATATAACATTATCATATTGCTCTGACGGGTTTATGAGTAATTCAAACCAGAATAAAGGGTGTAGAGACAGATGCACAACTGTATGCAGGTTGTAGTTCAATATAATTGCTAATTCCACACAAACAAACGTGTTCATTTTATATGCACCTCGCTGCAAACAATATTTGCAATTCTACCAAGAAGAAGGGATGTGAATTCGATTTCTGATCTGTGTGGACTTGCATGAAAAGCAGAGGATGTAAACATATTAACACAGGTGAAGTTTATTATGACAACTAGCTAAAATCAACACAAAGACTCCACGCCCACTGACCTGGATTCGGTTGGTCCTTGCTTCTCAACGGGCCGGACGCGCTTCCTCGTCACGGGCAGCTTGGTGACGTCGACCACCCTCGTCTCTCCGTTGGTGTAGCTGAACTCCAACACGCCGTTCCACTCGCCTTGCACGCGGCACACCACAGCGTTGGTGGTGTTATGCTTCACCTCTGCTGTCACCCTGAATACAGAAGGAGAAGGAGACGTTAAAGACGGAATCTAATTTTGTTTATACTCATCATTCAACAGCTGCAGGATTGGAACAATATATAAAACTGTATAAGGCCAAAAGTCATGTTGCTTTTGTGTTGCTAATTGTTTTTCCAGTCCAACCCATAAGACAGCAGTGGGATGACATACCATCTAAAAGACACAAAACTAAGCAACAAACATGTATGTGAACTTGCACCAAAAGTAAAGCTCACTTGTGTAATTTGCCACCATAGAAGGGTTTGGTCTGGAAGGTGATGACTGCCGAGTAGCCCGACTTGGCGCAGCTGATGCTGACTTTGCCGCCCAGTTCCACCCAGGGGACGGTGAGGATGGAACGTGCATAGGCACAGGGCAGCGTGAAGGTGTACTCTTCATCGTGCTCCAGCAAATTCAGACAACCTGGGAAATAAATGAAGACGGAAATATTAGAATCAATCACATAGAAAAATACAAATACTAGAGGGTTAGCTACAACAAAAATGAGTAATTTATACTGAATAAGGTGCTCTGAAGAAAGCGATACTGTAAATTCTATCCTTGCTGTTGCCAGTCGGTGATAAAGGTCATTAATTACTTGAAGCTGTAGTAGGAAATGGGGAAGTTTAGATCAGGTCTACTTTCCTCTCTCTAAGGAAAATCAATTAAAACCAATCGGGGCAATAAAAGGAAAGTACAACTCGCTTGTTCAGGTGAATCTTTTCTGCTGTTTTCTCAAACCCTGCTGCTCACCTTCCCCTATCATGGACACTCCAATGGACATCCCCATGAACTTGCTCTTGGTCCACACATGTGTGTTCACGCACATCCGCCTCTCCTGGCACTCGGCGTAGAACCCCGACACAGGGGGGTGATGGGACACCTGCTCCGCCACAAAGCGCACTTGGTAGGAGTCCTGGGCGACGGCCGCGGGGTCTGGGCTTCCCTGCGAAGGCTCCTTGGGGGCGTCGGGCCTCTTGGGGACGTTCCAGGAGCAGTGGAAGGTCTCGCCGATGATGGGGTTGTAGGGCTTCTTGGCGATGGCGCCCTTGCGGCCCTCGTGGAAGGAGGTGAGGTAGTACTCCACGAACCGGACCATGCGGTCCTCCGGGCTGCTGCCGTCGGTGATGGCCACGAAGAGGTCCGGGTGGGACATGAAGTCGGCGTACATCTCCAGCAGAGAGCGCTTCTCCAGGATGAAGGTGGGGAGCACCACCTAGAGGGACGATGGAGGGAGATTCTGATTACTTCCTGTGGACACTGACGGATGATTTTGTAAATGCAGCTTTGGGAAACATTTTTAGTTCACCTTCAACATTAATAATCAATTGTTATTTTGCAATAGCGGCAAAATAATGACAGAATATTTGAGAAGACATGAAAAAAAGTCTTAATTTAAACACGCAATGAGTTATGTTTAAAAGTTGGATGTACAGAAAACGTAAAAATACACACAAAATAACCAAAAAAATGATCTGAATCACCATCATTTCCACAAGCTGTAGATGTAACGACAACAGATAATCTGAACTGTTATCATTCAACAATGCCTCAAAGAAGAGAATTTGATGAGAAGGCAGTTATCTAGTGCTTCACAAAGAGGAATCAGCAAAAAAGACTGTCCAATAAACTGAAGAAGAAAACTCGACCAAGAGCTGCGAAAGAAGAAGCAGAAGCCAGTGGTCACTGTGGTCTAATAAATATTTCAAAAGCTGTATGTCTAGTTATCAACAGCTCTGTATGTTCATTTTAAACAGCACTGAGCAAAATCACTGGAATTCCCATCTCAGCCATTATTTCTCGTGCTCATGTATGTTATAAAACCTCGTGCATCGCCTCATGGTTTACAATCGGTAAATCGAGCGCGTGGCTTCGTGACGTCCGCTGGACGTGACCCTGTGGTCAGAGCATCTACCAGATCTCCATCTGAGGTCAGCCAATGGGGCCACCAGATAACTGTGATAAATCAGAAACCCAAGAGGAGGCTATCCAAATACTAGAACAAACCGACACTGAAAGATAGAATGTCTGCCCAGGCTTCGAGTCTTGTTGTTTTTATGTAACTCTAAAATGTATTCTCTGAAATCAAGAAGCACTCACGTCAGTCTGTAAGGTCAAAACAACTTACACAATAATGGGTCCTTTAACTTTATGGCTGACTTTCGTTTTAAAATAGCGACTAAACCAAAACCACTTTACGGTTAAAAATCATGACAAGTATCAGTATGGGAAAACATGCAGGGACACTTCCTTTTTTTTTTTTTTTTAATAAGAAAACTGTTAAAGAAAGTTGACAACAAGTATCTGTCTGTAGATTCTCAGGCATTCAGGTCATGGCAATCTAAAGTGTTTCAGTCGAAGGAAGCTGGAGTTTGTTTATTTTTTTGTCTTGATGACGTTTCCCTCTCATCCAGGAGGCGTCCTGACATCCCTCCCCTGGCAGTTTCAGCACCATTTACACCTTCAGTCGTTTTTAACGAGCCTCGACACTTCTGATGATTATAAATACCTCCAGTTCCCTCCCTCCACCTACTGAAGCACTCAGACAACTTATATTTCACCTCTTACTGTGCATTATTGATCCAACCCGTCTTCGTCTGACACAACAAAGAAAGCTTTGTCAAAACCGCTTGGTGCTTCAGGAGTGGTTTTTCGCTGCTTGGCGGTATGTGGAACTCGACCTACCCGTGTGAGGTCCATGCCCAGCTTCAGCTGCGACAGCAGGTGTAGGATGACGCTGCGCTCCTCCTCCACGGCGCCCAGGTCCTCCTCTTTGTCCGTGAAGCAGTCCTCCGACTCATCGTCTCCATCTATGTCTTCCTGTTCCTGAGAGAGGAAAGGGGGAGTGTGATCTGAGAGACTCCGCAGAAGTGAGTGGGAGACTACACAACTGCTCATTATTTTTTTTAAAAGCAATAAAACGGAAATTTAATGGTTTATGGGTGCATTAGAGAGAATTAGGGTGAAAAACAAGCCAACTTCCTAATGTCTCCCGTATAGATAGCGGTTTCCTAGTGGAGTGTGCGTCTTAATCTTACCCCAGAGAAGCTGCAGGACTCGGGGCTGCTGAGCTCCAGGCGGCTCCCCTCCAGCGCGCCCTCCCCTGTGGTGAAGCTTCCCAGGGAGCTGCTGCCGTTCTTCAGGATGTCGGGCAGTTTGGGCTCCAGCCATTCGATGGTGGGTCCTGCCGTGGACGGGGAGTGCACAGGTTCAGAGGTACTCATGGTCCTGTCCCCCCCCTCCCTCCTGAGGCCCCCCGACACTCACAGCTGCACACACACACACTACACTCGGCCCACCATTCACCCCACAATCTCCTGGCTGCTGCCTCCCTGGACAGATGGCTATTCCTCAGGCAGCTGCCCTCGACCAAAAGACTGTAACCCAACTCCTCCGGCGAGCCAGGTATCAGGATACTTTGGCCCCGCCGACAGGAAACATCCCCGTCCTCTGATTGGCTGAGCCCTCTCGGTATGGCGTGGGCATTTTTTTTTCTTTTTCCTAATGTACGTTTAGAGGTGGGCAGATCTCATTCAAATTCACCTTGTGTGTGTCGTCGGACAACTTAATCTGATTGGCTGCGCCGATGAGTCTGGCCTGATGAAATATACATTGAGTAATGAGATCTGCTGTGAAAAAGTGGGACACGTTTTCCCGTTTCAAATGAATAGAAACGGTCAAGACATGAGTGAAGCCGGACACTTTACCGTGCGCTCTCTAACTTTAACCTCACTGTACACTTTTCCGATATGAAGCTGAATTAGAGCTGCGTCCTGCCCTCAAAGTGTTGCAGATGGATATTTAACTATCTGAGATCTAATTACCTTCGAGACAGGTGGTAAGAATAGGTACGGTTCCCTATCAATAATGCAAAATAATTCCACTGTCCAGCCAGCGCAAACTGCTCGTCTAGATTGGATGCTGACCTGCAGGTGCAAGACTATGATTTGTTTTAAGGACTGCAGCTTATTTAGAAGACAACAACACTTAACCGGTGGACTCTAAGCAAAAAGCACTTTGTACCTGAGGAAGCAACAACCACTTTATTTTGATAGACAAAACCAGCCCTCAACTGACCTCCCAGGGAGCCTCTCTGCCTGGCCACCTGTTGCAGGTGCAGGATGTGCAGGCACTCGTTGAGGCAGTTCATGGTGGCCATGGAGGTGGCCTTGAGCATCAGCAGATCCTGGTCTAGAGGGGAGAGGCCCGGG
The DNA here is from genome assembly GCF_000690725.1 of Stegastes partitus. Lineage (NCBI taxonomy): Eukaryota > Metazoa > Chordata > Actinopteri > Pomacentridae > Stegastes > Stegastes partitus. The sequence continues at coordinate 166,928 of NW_007578355.1, forward strand.
GCCGCGGGGAGGCCCTCGATGCTCTGGATCAGGTCTCTGTGCTGGCCCTGGGCCTGGCTCATCATCTGGAGAAAAATCATGTAGATGTTGTGGTTAGTTGGGGGTAAAAAAATAAATAGAGTGTTCCAAAGGGCTGATGAACTTTGTCTGTGCCGTTGTTGATTTAGGTTGAATTAAAGCAGATCTTTTAGCCCGACTGCCTTTGTCATGTATGAACAGCATCCATGTTTTGAGACGAGAACTCTGACATAAGTCCTTTTCTTCCTGTTAAGCTGACACATCTAAACGTGTCTGGTCTTTTTTCTGGAGAAGATTCAACTACATTTTCCGATCTTGTAACACTTCTGGATCTCTTTCAAGACAGCACAAGTCGAAACTTCATCACATTTACAGATATCTTAAGTTGTGTAAAGAGATTTGGGGAAAGCGTTTCCACATTTCAGCACCAATACCCACTTCTCTCACTCACTCTGACCCACAACTTCACATCTATTACAAACTGAAAGGTTTATTTAAAAAATGCAATTTTAAAACAATAAAGACAAACTGCAACAAGTCAGATTAATTAAAATCTATTAAAATAATGAATGTAATCCTGGCTTGAAAAATAAAAATAAAAGGTGGAGTTCAGTTTGTTGCATCCAGATATTTGCAGGAGTGTTTCATCGAAGTTAACACAAAATATTTGTTGCATCAGACAGATCCACTGAGTGTCTCCAGAGTCAGAGAGTAGCAACACACATGTGGAACAACTGGAGGACACAATCTGTCCAGAGCTAACATGCCACACTTTTCTTCCCCTCAGACAGGTGAGTTGTTCCACAGTTTGCAAGCTACAGTTAAATATTTTAGTGTTTGTCCTCAGGTGAGCTCCATCACAGCTATCAGGACGTTTTTATTGAAGTACGTGTTGGATGATTACACATAAACTAGTTGTTTGTACAGCTTGAGAAGCTTGCTATTAATTTAGATTTAGTCTTCTGTTTATTACGATGCATTAATGTCACTAAATGTGATGTCCTATATCATGAATCTGACAGATATTGCATGTCTGAATGACAGTGAATAGTCTTGTTCCGTTAAACTAAACACTGCAAAAGCAAGAAAGACAAGGCAGCATTACACAAGCAAAACTTTTTTCCTTCTATTTTAAATCTACGCTTGTTAAATTGTTTGCACGGATGTTTATTCAAAGCTTGGTCCTGGGAACCAACCACCCTGTTGTGATGAGTAGCTGGAACCAAAACTTTATCTCTTGTTGTTTTACGGCTGAACAAAGTTCTGTTCTCATCCTGTATTATGACGTAAAGACAGCAGCGCTCCCTTGTGGACGGTCAGCGGAGTCTAAGTGAAGACTAGAATTCCCAACTCTACAAATCTCCATCAGCAAAGCCCACTTTAAACCAAGCCTTAAATATTTCATATTTACCACTTGCTGCCTTGTTGTACTTAATGTTGCTTGTATTTCTAAGAAGCCACATATCATAATAAACAGTGACACTGCCCGTAAATTTAAACATGAATAAAACATAGTGTTGTGAGTAGAGCGTCAGCCTTATTTAGGACACTCATCTAATTCTTTTCCACACATTATGGTGCCCGACTATAACATTTAGCAGCTTGAAACATAAATCAGAGACCTTTATAGCTCCCAGTGTGTATCTGTAAATATCTATTCTGCAAGTTCTGACTGCATCAAATGTAGATTTTAAAAAGCTTGTCCAAACATCCCATTGCATGTATGCTACCAGGAGTGTGGTGGGTCAAGGGTTCGATGAATTAAAATAGCATTAGAATGAGATTTTAAATGGTAAAACCATCTAAAGCTACACTTGTATTGTGAGAACAGGACTCTTCCTGGCTTTTTAGGAGGAGGATGTTACCATATTTGACAGAAATCTGCACTTTTTCTTCTTTTTTATGAGCAATTGATGAACAAAAATGTCTATTTTGCTTGAGTAAATATAACACCAGTTAACAAAACTGGTCAGGATATATTCATTTTCTATTTTGGCACTGTGGGATTTTCTTTGGTGCTCGCTAAACACTCCTAATAAATCCTCTACACAGGAAAAACCCTGGATTATGATACGATAATTCATATAAAGTCAACTACTAGTCCTGTTTACGTGCCAAATACACGTTCTGGTTGACAACACATTTAACCGTGTACCTCTCTGGCGTCCATCAGGTGATCAGGCAGCAGAGACCTCTTGCTGGAGTAGAGCGACGAGCCCTTGTGGACCTGCGACCAGCCGAACAAGGAGGCGGGGTTTTGGCTGGGCCGGCGCAGGCTCATGGGGGAGCTGCCGCTGCCTTGGGACGCCATCGAGTAGCTCCGGGACTTGGGTGGGGGATTACTCTGTGCAATGTGGAACGTTTCAAAAATGTTGTTAGACCAAAAATCACTAGCTCAGTTCTCTTAGGTGCAACCAGAGTGTAAAACCGTGACAAATACTCTGTTATATGTGGGGGAAAAAAAGATCTCAAGGTGTTACCAGCAGTCATTTCACAGCTACAGTAACAGTGCATATATCTAGCATAACAACTACTTTGTTATCTTTAAATAAAATTCACAGCTTTTAAACACAGCTCCTGACTTTTTCCACCCACTGCTAAGGAGTGAGCCTTTGGAGAATTCTGTGTTTGCAGCTCTCCTGTATCTCAAGACCATTTTAATCCCTCACAGCCGGCTTAGTAGTTTGTAGATCAATAACCAGATCAATACTAATGATCGCTGCACTTACACACAGGGCAAAACCTGATACATTTTTATATAAACATTAATATTTCACAGCCGTGCAGATTTCTTTTCTTTTTTTTTGCACTGCCACTAGCTCTGTCTGATTGCTCCTTTGGCAGGGGAGGAAGGAAAACAGGAAGCTAAAAGTGTCCAGCTCACATCCGCTCACATGTCGGATTCAGATGATGAAGCTTAAAATTAAGTCCAACGCCAAAGTTATTCTTTTTGTCCTGCCGAATCACAGTCGCACATTTAATGACAGCACGGGACAATACGAACTGTACACAAGCGTAACAATAAAAAGGCTATAATTTAAATAGATATTGTTATTAGCAATAAATGCATGCAAGAAAAAGCATGGGGGTGATCTTTACAAACATTAAAGCTCCCATATTGTGCCTCTTTTCAGCAAATTAACTAGTCTCTCACATGTCCCTGTCATGGGTTTTTTCAGCGAAAACATAATACAAAAATGGTTCATTTCACCATGACTGTATAAACCCTGGTTTTAGCCTTGTTCCAATCAGGCTGTTTCAGTGTGTGTAGCTCTAGAAACCACTGTCCTGCTGCTGTCCTCGCCACTTTCAGGAAGAAGACTTTCTGTGTCTGTGTTTGGCAGCGTGAAGAAAAACAACTGACAGCTGATATATGTAAATGTGCATGAAACCAGGACTTTCTTGCTTCTAACTTTCTCTCCAAGTGATCATTTGACACAGAAATGCGTGCATGGTGAGTTTGTCGACAACAATGGAAATCAGTTGCTTAGCAATGCAGAGTCACAGCTTGCTAAACATCTTTGAAGTGACTGCTGGGTAACGTGTAGTCTTAATAGGATGCGCTTCAGTCACTTTTTCACACTCGTTCCATTGTCTGACAACAGAAACTGAAAAAAATGTGAATGAAAACAGCTTTATTGGTAATTCAGCTGTATTGAAATGCAGTATATGTGGGCACAGAGAACAGGAGGGATGCAAACAGACATAAACCCTAGACTGTACTGAAGCACAACAGCTGCCATGGAAAGCCAGTAACCACCCAGTCCTTGTTTACAGGCTTACAGGGTTAAACAAATTTTGAGCTCAAGGACTATTGGTTTGTAGTGATATATAGCACACAGGTCAAATCGTCACTCATGTGAAAGGCTGGGAGGCTGTCTGGTTGTAGGGGGGGCTTGGGGAATAGAGGAAGTAAACATCTTCATATCTTATCAGCTCTTAGTTTAGTCCTCCAAGATAACAACAACAATAAAACCCAATAAAAATGGGACCTTTAACATGATTCTTTTTAATATGTGCTCATATACTCGTGGTCTTACCTTCCCCATGGCCTCTGTGTGGTGTTGTGTGCAGATCTGCAGTCTGCTGACCCAGTGCTGCCTCTCTTTGGCATCGGTGGCTGAGACATACATACAAAAAAGAAAAGAAAAAAAAAAGAAGGCAGAACCTTGTTACAGTTACTCTCGGATGATCTTACTCAGCATCGATTCCCGTGTGCTTCTGCCTCACCGGCAGCAGATAATGGAAAACATCCAGATCAATACAGTATGAGCAAGATGGATGGTGATGACAGGAGGTCTGGAGTTATATGTGGAGCTGACACTCATCACTGACATGGAAAGCTCTGCTTTTACGCTCAGAGGAGCCCACGACAACCAGCTACCGTGATGCAAATGATTCCAACGGATCCACCAAAAGAACTTAAATTTACTCAAGATTGTGAGAGGTCAGTGTGTGTTTCGTACAGGTACTCACCCCTGAGCTTGTACTGCTCCCCGCTGATGGCGTTGACAGTGAAGGTATGCGAGTCCTCATCACTGGGGGAGATGACGGCTCCGGCCAGGGGGAGCATGCCGCGGGGCTTCTGCGGCCGCGACTGCTCGTTGACAAAATACTCCAGCAAGCCCGCCTCATTGTTTAACACAAAGAACCTGCAACATCACAAGTTGCCATAATCCTGATGAGACAGCTCCCCCTCATTACCCTCATGTGGGACATCAGTGTGGCATTGTGCTAAACAAAACTCACCTGTACTGCCACCCCGTCACCAGGTTTGTGTATTTCATTAAGTAGCCATCGATATTTTCCATGTGGTCGCTGGTGGGAGGATTGATCAAGAGAAAGAGGAAAACACTCGTTAAAATACTTGCACTGAGTACACACCCTAAAAGGTAAACACACAAGGCAATCAGGGTATTGCTTAATAACAGATTACCCAATATGAGTCCCCTACAAATACACACACACACACAAAACACTACTCAATTTACAAAAACTGAAAACAGTTGCTCAACTACAGGTATTCCCCTCGTCACTCTCTCGCTAGGTAAACAAAATGCACCTTCATGAGTGAACTAGCTTGACTGTTGGAGCGTTAGCAGGACAAACTGCCACCCACCTATACTGCCAGCTTTTGGCACTTGCTCTCCCCGAGCTGGGGGTCCTGTTCTGGGGAAATACATCCAGCTTCCCTTCGTTTTCCGTGATTCGCAAAGCCGTAGTTTCCCCTTGCATAGTCACTAGCAACGAAAGCTCCTCCAGACGCAGCTTGCTAGCGCTAAGCTAACCTGTGAAGCTAGCTAAGTCACCACAGATTTAAATGGACGAGCCTCCGTCACAGTCACGACTGAGGCTGTCGGTTCATCGCTCGGCGAAACGCACCGCAGAAGCCACAGACTCCGGGACTGTTAGCTGGTTAGGTTAGATAATGACACATTTTCTGTTCTGACTGAAACAAGGGAGTAGCTGGACAGCCTGTGCCTGTTAGCTCGCCTGATATTTACTGCTTTGGCAGGAGAGCAGTCACGTGACTCGCTTACCAACGCGAGCTTCCGTGTCCGAATAAAGGAAATTAAATTTTATGGAAAAAAGAAAAAGAAAAAAAGAAAATCAAAATAAATCCAGCCAACACCCTTTTGACAAAAAAATAAAAATAAAAAAATGTTTGACAGCAAACGCTAAATAGGGTAAATTTGTAATAAAAATTTGTTACTGTTTAAAAATGCATATATTTGCCTTTTATTTTGGATCGCTTTTTTAAATATTTTGAAAATGAGATTTTTACGTGTTTTTATATTTATTTTTTAATTCATTTTTATTATGTATTTTTGAAATTGTGTCATTTATGATGCTGGTAATATTGTCGCAGCA
>NW_007578355.1:173500-207165 GCF_000690725.1 Stegastes partitus
AATACCATCAATAAATCTGAATATGACATAATTATAAACATAGGGTCAATTGCTTAATTAATTACTGCAGAGCCCATTGGGAGCTTTTGTTTTGAAAAGCCATAAACCGGAAACGGGAGCCGCTAATAATCCAATCCAGCTTGACGACGGTGGCTCAGGAAGACAACGTGGCTGGCGGGGTCCCAATACACTTCCAGGCATTATTTCATAGGTCCATAAACGGCCGCTCTATCATCACCACTGCATAAATCAAGCTGCCTTTCTTGTTTTTTTACACCCCCGGCGTCCATTCGGCTACAGAGGAGAAGCTCGCCAGCGGACTCCCAACCTCACAAATACGTGCGAACATGTCAAAGTATTAGAAATGTGTTGCAGCGCTCGTCCGTCGCCATTTATATATGATTTTCACGTTAGCAAAAGCAAGAGGTGTAACCGCGGCGGTGCAGGGGCGGGCTGAGTCGCTCCTAGCAGTGCACAGGGCGTGTAAGGAAGTTCTTACCAAGCAGAGGAGAACAACAGGCTCCACGGCGGCACCGAGAGGATTTAGCGTTTGCAAAATGCCCGGAAAGAAAGTCTGCATCGTTGGTTCTGGAAACTGGTAACTTTGCATTTGGTGTTTCTTTTTGATTGCCTGCTTCACAAACAGCAGCTGGCTCATTGTTGCAGGGAGCGTTGATGTGGATGCAGGGCTAGCAAACCTCCTGTGCTCATAATGTAGTGTAGCTTGGTTTTTATTTTACTTACAGCATGAGGGAAAAAAAGGGGAACTAATGCAGCTGCTGTGTGAGGAACAAGATGCAACATGAGCATGCTCATTTTTCCCACCTTAGATTGGAATGAAAGTCTTCATGAGTCATAAAGGCTGCATTTAATCCCCTCTGTTACCACGGTTACAAGCTTTTATTTACACTATACCTGTGTTTTCTATGGGATCCACTCCTCTGCTTCAGTATTCTCCACGCAAGACCACATCTAACGCTTGGCTTCTCCTCTTCCTCGCTGCCTCCAGGGGTTCCTCGATTGCCAAAATCGTCGGACACAATGTCAAGGGATCCAACCGCTTCGACCCGATGGTCAACATGTGGGTCTACGAAGAGATGATCAACGGCAGGAAGCTCACCGAGATCATCAACACGGAGCACGAGAACGTCAAGTATCTGCCGGGCCACAAGCTGCCCAAGAACGTGGTGGGTGCTCCCAAGTCTTGTCTCTAGATGTTGTGCAACTAAGTTGTACAGTGAGACATTACGCTGATAAGAAAACTTAACTTTGACCCACATGTCTGGCGTGTCTTCTACTTTATCTGCGTCACCAGATAAGAGCTTCATTCGGCCTCTAATGAGTTGTAAAACAGCTGATTACTTAACAATCCAGAGAGAAAGAATCGTCAGTGTGGGATAGAGCTGATAGATTCCATGCTGCATGCTCTGCTGGACCAGTTACATGATGGCAGCTTTTCTTCATTTGCACCAGCGCATCTGTGCATTGGTCAGGCTCTAGTATATAAACCATAAATTCTGTTCTCAACGCCTCACTAGGTGGCCGTTCCAGACGTCACAGACGCCATGAAGGGAGCCAAGATCCTCATCTTTGTGATCCCGCACCAGTTCATCAGCAAGCTCTGCGATCAGATGAAACCTCACATCACAGAGGGAACCATCGGGATATCGCTCATCAAAGTAAGGTCCCGTGATGAACCCTCAGGTTCTGTGACAGTAAAAAGAGGAACCTGTCAGCTGGCTTCATATTTTTCGTGTAATCATGAGATGTTTTTGTTGGGCAACACAGTCTGTCTAGACTATGAATTTAAATTTAGCACAAAGACTGATTGACTATCGTCGCCCAGGGAATCGATGAGGGACCAGAAGGACTGACGCTCATCTCAGACATCATCCGAGAGAAGCTGGAGATCGAGGTCAGCGTCCTGATGGGGGCGAACATCGCCAGCGAGGTGGCGGATGAGAAGTTCTGCGAAACCACCATCGGTCAGACGTGTTTTTATATTTAAATGCACATGCACTGTTGTTGCAAAGGAGGAGAGCTGAGTGATGCTCTGTGTGTAATTTGTAATAAACTGCATTTAATACAGGAGCAAAAAATGAAGCAAACGGCCTCATCTTCAAAGAGCTGCTGCAGACCCCCAACTTCCGCATCAATGTCGTGCAGGAGAGCGACACAGTAGAGCTGTGTGGAGCCTTAAAGGTGAACAACAGCTCATAGATTTGAGTATTTACTCTGCATTGATACAGACGTTCTAAGTACTGTTTTGTCGTCAGAATATCGTGGCGGTAGGCGCCGGGTTCTGCGACGGACTCGGCTGTGGCGACAACACCAAGGCGGCGGTGATCAGGCTGGGTCTGATGGAAATGATCGCCTTCGCTCGGTTGTTCTGCAAAGGCCAGGTGAACTCCACCACCTTCCTGGAGAGCTGCGGCGTGGCCGACCTCATCACCACCTGCTACGGAGGACGGAACCGCAAAGTGGCGGAGGCCTTCGTCAGAACGTCCAAGGTGAGAAGAAATAAGTGAATGGTACATGATGGACTGTTAAACACTCTGGTGCATATAGAGGAGCTATGCTGTCCACACATATAACTTTCATGTAACATATTTGACTAAAAAAAGACATTTTGAATAACGTTGGTGTCTTAAGTGCACCTGTTACACAACAGCATATGAGGAAACAGAAGCTGTATAGAGCATGTTGCGTAGCTTATGATTCTCTTTCTTCAGTCCATCGTTGAGCTGGAGGCAGAAATGCTCAACGGCCAGAAGCTTCAGGGTCCGCAGACCTCAGCAGAAGTCTACAAGATCCTCCAAAAGAAGGACATGGTCAACAAGTGAGTCCACAGTTTGAACACAGTTGCTTTCGACTTTCGACTCGAATTTTCCAACATGACGTACATCTTTTTTTCATTTAAACATCTGTCACAGTCAGATTTAACATGAGGTTGATGGTTTAAAACAAGAACCATGAAAGTTCTGATACCCACCAGAGGAGGCATTATTACGAAAACAGCGTCAGCAATTGCAAAATGTATAATTTCATGAAGAAGTTAATGAGTAACACAAAATAGTGATTTCAAATTTGGTTATTTTTTTACTATACAATCACTTTTAAAGCTCCAACACACAACCAACAATATAATCATCACATTTGAACAGTTTAGATAATAAAGGAAAACAACAATCAAACGGTAATGGAGCCCTGTGTTATTTTAATATTGCCTCAGGCTGTTTTGAAAGCAGACAAACAGATAGAATCGATCTATGCCCGGCATTTCAAGAGACAGATACGTCCAGTTCAGAGCAGATCCACCTCCATTCTGTCTTAATCAATACCCAACTCCAGCCCTTCGTTTTCTCCGCTGGCTCGCCTCGCTGGCATTTTCCCTACTGGACTTCCCACATGCTTGAGATTTCACTCCGTTTGGTTTTAACCTACTTCTGTAAAACCACTCACCGTACCGGTTCTTCAACATTCAGCCTCTGCCCGGCTCGACACCCCCTTGAATATGTTACCTCAGCCTCGCCTCTCTTCTCTATTTATCTGGTCTTTCTATCGAAGCTCGCTCCAGCATGCTGCTCCAAAGACGTCAAAACAATAAGTGGTGTTGAGCAAGCAGGTGTGGCAGGAGTGCTAAGGGCAGAACTATGCAGTGGTTTTCTATGGTGGGTAAAAATAATCCTCAGTGATTCCAGGTGAAAGTTGTTGTGTTTTTAATCCACATTACCCATAATTCACTAGAAGATTAACAGATTGGACAAAAAGTCAGGAACTGGGAAGTATTTTTATTATTTTGAGGGTTATATGGTCTTGAAACCAGCAAGGGGGTAAAATTGACCCCTTGGCAGCTCGAGTAGACCTGCAGTGGGACGGCCTTTAAGAGAAATCTGATGTTAGCTGCAGGTGACACGGTGGGTGAAATCTGTGGCAGCAGGTAGCGACAAGTATGCAGCACTCAGACAGTCGTTATCCATCCCTCATTGTGGAAACAGAAACCTGTATTAGAGAAAATCTGCTGTAAAGATGCAGTGAAGAGCAATGGAAACAGATTTGCCTGCGAGCAGGGACAAGCTGCTTCAAACTGGGTAATGTTTTTAACCTGGAGGTTTCTATGCCAGAGTCCTGCTGCAGGTTTGAACATTTCCAAGGTTTAACTGTCAGACTTAAATAGCAAGAGAAGTTTGCTCTAAATTGTTTTGAAAAAATGAGCATAAATAGGCAAAACAATAAATGAATCTGATCATTTTCTTGTAGACTGCTCACCAGTTCTTTTTCACATTATAGCCTGTAGACCAGAGATCTCCAGCTCTGGTCCTCGTGAGCTACTGTCCTGCAGGTTTTAGGCGTTTCTGTACTGCAACACACCTCACTCAAATTAATGGATCATTAACAGACTTGTGCAGAACTTGACAACGAGCTGTTGGAGATCCATTAATATGAGTCAGATGTGTTGCAGTACGGAAACGCCTTAAACCTGCAGAACAGTGGTTCACAAAGACCAGAGTTGGAGATCCTTGCTGTAGACCAGGGGTGTCCAATCCTGGTCCTGGAGGGCCACAATCCTGCAAGTTTTAGATGTTTCCTTCTTCCAACACACCTGATTCAAATGATCAGGATGGTTATCAGGCTTCTGCAGAGCTTGATGATGAGCTGATCATTTGAATCAGGTGTGTTGGAAGAAGGAAACATCTAAAACATGCAGGATTGCGGCCCTCGAGGACCGGATGTCGACACCACTGGTCTAAATAAATGAGGAAAAGGAAAAGATGGAGGAGGAGGAAGGAGCAAGATCCAACTAGAGGTCCACGATTGACTGTTGATTGAAGTAAATTAGAGTACAGTTCCTTTTGATTAAGGTAGGCTGCATGGATCGGTCCATTTTGTGCAGAAGAAGAGTCAAATGATGCCTCAAATGGCTTTTTTTTCTCACTGAATCTGTTGAACAAAACCTGGTTAAGACAGGTATTTGTCATGATACCCAGTCTATTAATGCTTTGAAACCCAAAACCTGCCGAAGGGTCTGGAACTCATATTATGTTTTTAAAAAATTGCCAAATTTACATCATTATTTCGAGCCAGAAACTGTAAAAGCAGAAAGAATTGTGTGTTTTCCAGCCCGACCAAATCTTGAGCTTGAAATTGTGATATTCTGGTAAAACCACTGTGCTGCGTATCTCATGTCTGGTTTGAAAATTTGCCAAAAAAAAGCCCATCTCAAGTTGCCAGATGCCGTAACAACTGAGAAGCCATGACTCAGCTGTCGACGACAGTTACATGACAGAAATTCAGGGACTTTTTGACTGAACAGGGTTGAAATGCAGGCTGTGTTTAGAGCAGGCAGGAGACAAGTATGGAAACACATTAGAAATGTAAGTCTTAAATATCTATACAGTATAGAGTTACCATTTCTTTCCAGTAGTTTTTTTTATTTTATTGTTAATGGTATTATAGCTGTGATGCTGCCCAAAAGACTGAGTTCTTTCTCTTTGTAGTCATGTTTGGGCTGTTTAGATATGGGTGCAGGACTTTGTATTGCAGCCAAAAATGAACCCACAGTGAGTAAAAATGTGACAACAGAGGTAAAAAAAACATGGATTGGGGTTTAGAAGGTGAAGTCAAATCAAATGCCAGAATGAATTCAACTTTGAACATTCAGGAGAAAAACTACGGAAACTTTCGGCACGATCAGAAGCCTCCATTCTAAATTAAATCAAACAGAATTGTTGGCATTACTGATGTTTTTATTGATTGGGATGGAATGGAAACTACAATGTACACAGCTACAGTTTACACACACGTTGCCTGATGGAGCATTTATTACTGCAGAGGAGACAGACTGATTTTTAGTACAGCCTGTCTTGGATAATAAACTATATTAAAGCTATAATCTCTTTACAATGGAACAACTTGTTTGTTCCTGTGTGGCGCATGGTGACATGTAATTCCCAGCGCTGGTCTGCCCACCTGCAGCCCGCACAGAGCTCTAATTAGAGGTGAAAACTCCCGCGGTCAAAACTCAATTTGTGCCACCGCGGAGTCTCTCAACAAGTTGACCTTTCTGTCCTTGATCCGTGGACAGTTAATTTCCAGCGTCCTCAAATAAACACCGAGTCTGTTTGCTTCTCTTTCCAGGTTTCCTTTGTTCGCGGCGGTCTACCAGATCTGCTTCGAGGGCAAGGAAGTGAAAGAGTTCATCACCTGCCTACAGAACCACCCGGAGCACATGTGAACGCCTGCTGCTCCTCCACTACCCGGTTACTACCACTAGAGGGTAAAAGAGATTCACCAGAGAGAAACGCACAATACAGCTAAACCAACACAACCCAGGACACTTTTACTTAGGATTATTTTGTACTCGTGACATTTCGTAACAGAAGCTGCACTCTTATTGTCTAAGCGTTTGACAGCGTTTTTACTAATCTTTTGCTCGTGTTTTGTTAAATGTTCTGTACTATCCAGCGGTCTTGGGAACATTCTAAATATTAAATGACACTCGATAAGCTGTAAATCAGATCAGTTTCAGGGGTTTAAGATATCTTCTAATACTGACCACTCCACTTGTATTCTTGCCAAAAGTGTCCTCATTTTTGTCTACTCACATTTCACTATATGATGTGTGTTTGTAATCTCGAAATTGCAACTAAAAATCTTCTCTTTTTGTTTTATCTTTGTGTGGAGTTGTTGTTTTTTTCAATAAATCAATATATTAGACATTAAAAGCTTTTATTTGTTCCATGTTTGACAAACAAAATCAATCCAGAAAGTTGTGACATATCGGCGTTTCGTTAGTATGAACTTTAATATTTCGCCACAAGGGGGCGCACCGATCCCGTTTTCGGTCATGATTGATGTAGGATGAAGACGACACATTGCCACAAACAGTTACGAGATGCTGCCGGTTCTGTTCTCCAACCTGTCTTCCACCCGTCAGTTCACTGAAATGGGAAGCGACTCCGAGAAGCCGTGTGATTGAGTTGTGCGTCGGATCCCACAGTCGGCCTGTGGCGGCCGAGACCGATTCCCACGAGGGCCGCGGTAACTCGGTATGAGAAAGCGGATTAAAGAACAAACGGCGTCCTTGTCCCTCCATCTCAAACCATGTTACAAGTCAGACTGATGGAACCTTTGATACTCCACCAAGTGTCTGTCTCCATCTGTCTCCCATCACCGTTTCGCTGTCCGCCTCTTTATGTCTGAACCCGTCCTTCTCACATTTTTTTTTTCTGTACTTGCAGCCTTAAAATATACAAAGTAAAAGTGCGTATGTAAATGCAAACAAATACAAAAGTTTGCATGTAAAAGATGGATGTCGCAGTCTGAAAAGTGAAGCCAATGCAGAAATGAGTTTACCTGCATTCTTTCTAACAGCCAGCAGGGGGCGACTCCTCTGGTTGCAAACAGAAGTCAGATTGTATAGAAGTCGATGACAAAATGATCCTCGATTTATTCCCTCAGTAAGCATTTCCCTAATGACTTAAAGATTTCAGTTGATGGTTTTAGGTCTCCTTCAATACAGCATGATGGTAATTTTGTAAATTTCAGTCCCGCGTGAAGCCAAATCGTCCCGTGTGCAGGCATTTGGTCATCAAGGAAATGAACGCAAAGATAATGAAACTCCTAAAAATTCATCGTTGTCGATCAAAATGATATGTTAGACTTTAAAAACAACCCCCAATACCTTCAAATGCTTCACTGTAAGTATATACCATTGCTTCTCTTAGACTGTGTGGATCTAAAAGCTCCCTGAATCGTCTTTTTTTTTTTTTGTGAGACTTTCATTGATTAACTTCAAGGTGGAAATGCTCAGCCATGATAGTAACGGTCTAGTTGGCTCATGATGTGTCTTCCAACATATAAAAAAAATGAATTTGGCAGGTACAGAAATGATCTTTACAAAAGGAGTCTAATAAAGATCGGTCGATGCATCACCAAAGTCTATCAGGTTATCATTTTGTAAGAATAAACTACACACAGTTGCTGCCCCAGTTTAACAATGTCCCTCTTTTGCACCTCTCTTTGTAGGGTTTGCTTGGTCCTAAATGAGCTTAGAGCCTGCTTTTAAACCAACATGCAATACCTGCCCCCTCTTCAACTGTATCACCATCAAAAGGGTTCATCGGAAAGCTCAGGCAGGGTTCTAGAGGAGAGCTTCCCATGGGAGAGCTGGTTCTCGCAGGTGGATGTCCCGTGCAGTGAGATAAGACAGATCGTCTCATCCCCCGAACAGCAACTGTCATCGGTGTTTTTTCTTTAGGGAGCCCTGAAACCCTTGTGGTGATTTGACACAAGCCCAGATTCTCTGTTTCAAAGCAAAGGCCCACCTTCGGATGAGAGCTTGAAAGAGGAGCTTAATCACCACGGTAACTTGTCTGTTCCACACACACATACACACACTGTCCTGAAAGTAAGAGGCCCATTGGACAGCGGAGGATAACCGCATAACAACATGGATTGAGGTCAGTGTTGTTTGTGATTTACATGTACTTTTCTGCCTCGTAGCCTCGTATATGAGTTGTCTTTTAAGCTGCGCCGAAAAATGTTAATCACGAAGTGGGCCACGGTAGAGAAAGACCATCTGATCGTCGCTAAACCCTGCGTGTTTGGAGTCACCTCGGTGCCCGGCGACCGAACAAAGGTCCATCCGTCAAGACGACTTGAGGTCAGCCTCTGTCCAAAGTGAAGAAATGTAACTGTCAGCGCCTCCGAAGCCGGCTGATTAACGCGCTGTGTGTCTTTAGTTTATCTTGATGTGGAAGGTGAAATGTAAAAACGGCAATTTGTGGTTTTAGTGGGAGTCGCGTGCTCGAGTTAAATTACAAAGGGTGGACTTTCAACAGCCATAAAGGAGTAAGAGGAAAGAGTTTAGAGCAACACAAAACAAAATCCCCTTCACCTCCTTTGTAAGGATGGAGTAATCAGAGATTTATTTAGCAAGAATGCAAAAAAAAAAGCTTGGATGTGACAAAGTTAGCAACTAGAGAGTACACATTTGGCAGCAAGGAGGTGGTGGAGACCAAAACAGAGCTAAAAAATGAGAGAATATCAGACTTAAATCCATCAAGAGGATAGAATCATGAAATTAATTTCCTCTATATAGTCCAAATAGTGTTGAACTAACCCTTCGCATACCCACCATTAAGGCAAAACTCATCTGTGGGAAAAATAAAGTAGCTCCACTACGCTAATGTCGATTTAATCTCTGTTACAGATTCGCGTTTTCTGCTTGATATCTATTCAAAAACATATTAAGACACTCTTCAGCACATTCCGCGCCGAGCACAGATCTGATTTATGAGGTGTAGCGAGAATGGGGCTGTTACTCACAGTTGGCTTATCGCACCTGTGTCTCGGTTGCAGATGAAAACTTCTCCCCTGAGCACTCCGGGGCTTTAATTATTTTTTTTTAAATATCTGGGCCACCCCAGGCCAGACCACATGATTCACGCCTTTAGATTTATGGCACCCAGAGAAGCTTTGCGTCAGCGCGAAACCTCACACGTAGGCTAATAGATAACTCACAATATCACCTCGAGGCAAACAAACCTTGGCGCTTGTATTGTGTGTATACTGTTTTTTGCTCATATTTTATATGTAAATCCACCCTTGAGAGAGTGAGAGCCTATCCTACATCCTAAACTAATTACAGGCCGCCGATCTCGTCAGCTGTCACCGCCACACTCTTTTTACATGTCAATGACAGCCAAATGGGACCTCATATCCTTCCTCCAGTTCGTACAATGCTCTCATTGAAAACATAAGTGGTGGAAAGAAAACCCAGAACAGAGAACGGCGAAGGATGCCACTCCTCGTCCCAGCTGGCGCGAGCTCAATGGCAAAGGGCAGCGAGTCTCGTCCGTGAAATAACAAACCACTCCCACTCCTCTCCTCAAATCCTCCTCCTCATCCTTCACCTCTGCCCGGCCCGTCTTCATCATCGCCTCGGCCTAATCTGGACACGTTCGCGGGGACACGCACTCTCTTTTGTGTCCGCCGGCGCTCTGAAGAGGGGGAGAAAAGAGGGTGTGCGAGTCGGGGAGAAAAGAAAAGGAGGGTTGGAGGGGGGAAGGCAGCGGTGCCGGTGGTTGCTTCGATTTGTCTTTTGCTTGTGCGGTCTTTGGGGGGGGAGAGAGAAGTTGGCAGGAAGCCTGGCTGTGGCACTGCATACAAACACTGGGGGAAAACACAAGGGCTGTTTGTGTAGGTTTGTTTGACTCTCCCATCCTCTTACCTCAGGCGGGGTGGAAAAAATTGCGCGAGACAGCCATAAGATACGCTCCCTCTCAGCCATCGATCCCTCAAGAGGAGGACGAGACGAATAAATGCACGTCGGGAAATGACCGACCGTAATTCAATGAGATTAATTCAATTGTTGCAGTAAAGACTTGGCAGGAGCCCCGGCCTTGTTTGCTGCTTCAAAAAGGCCCTTTGATTAAATATGAGATGCCATCAGGCTTTACGTGAATCCACAGAAAGCAGCAGGAGAGAAACCGCAATCTATCACTACAGTCTGACCAGACAAAGAGCTGACACAGTCAAAGCTGTATAACGTCTCCTTGGGTTTTCTTCCCTTATTCTGCTTCAATCCCCCGTTCATCTAAATCTCCTTAGCTTGATCTCCTGTGGACTTAGAGTAGCTGACATCAGCGCTCGCGTAACAGCTCCGTCTGATTTGTGGAAGTTGAAATCTTTACCGTATGTGCTGCGCTCGTCTCTCTCGGGCCCACGCTTACATGCATGTGAAGATGCTGTTGATGTGAAAGCGGGACATTACCGGGCTCCCAGTGCAGCCGCAAATAACGCTGAAGTTTCATACCGACATGTCAGTGCCGACTTTGTCCACGCACAAAGCCACTTCCTGCTTCTCACGGGGGAGTCGAACCGGCTGCCTCCACCTAACCCCACCGGATTCAATATGTTTTGCAGCGTTTTGTAAATTGAGCCAATTTGCTTCTCGCATGGTGTTGTATCTTTTAAAGACGTCAAAAGCAAAGATCAGCTTTGTTTTCCGTCTCCTGCCTCGCGGCGTTGGACCTCTGGGATCGTCTGGTGTTTCAATTACGGATGTAGCCTCACATTCGCACTGATAGGGGGACAGTCGGCGCAGGTACACCCCCGAAAGGAGCTGTAAGCGTTGCAGCACGCCGCTGAGCTGACTGCTTTATGATCGCTCTGGTCTCAACCGCAATTGCTGCTAGTGATCCGAAGGGAAGCATTGTGGTTGAATGAGAAAGCGGCCGAACGTGTCTGGGAAAAGACAGGCAGATAATGAAATAGGTGTTTATTTCACGAAGTCTGTCTCACCGACATAATCGCATCTGTTGTTTTAGTGGCCGTCTGACCTTTTGAGCAGTCTGTTTTGCTGTATAAATAAAACTTTACAGCATCACAGAAGACATCCCAGCTCAGGGTGTGTTAACAGGGTGTGAGTCCACTCAATAAATCCAGGAGTGAAGATTTAGTGGCTCGTGGATGCTTTTTTTTTAGCGTGTAGCCTTGTCTTTTTATAGCCTGAGGTAGCTCGCTTAGCTCAGCACTCAAGTCATATTTACATGTTATTAAGTAGTGTTTTATAGTGTTAATCCATCATATAATGTGAATATAATGTGCTGTATTTACCTTAAGGTTTAAAGGGATCAAAGCAATCCACACATAGAGGACATATTTGCATCTTCAGTTGTTCTAAATCAAGAATTTACCCAGGGACCATTTCTTTCTACGCATCAGGAGCCTTGTTCATAAAGACACCTAATTCAGATAAGCCCTTGAATTGAATTCAGGCTGTAATGAACTTGATATCCCAGCTTCATGAACCTATTAACTACATTAATCCATCCTCTGTGGAAAAAAGGGGCCTGATCTCGGAGCAGTTTTAACAGATGAAGACTCTGCCTTACGCTTGCACACACATCATCTAGTTCCACTAAAAATGGCTTAATACGGCTGAAAGCAGTACACACAGTTCATTTAACTAATGCGAGGTTGGCAACGATTTCTCCGAACATTGAGCCGTCAGCGTCGAGGCCAGCCAGCAGTCTTACTGCACATGCTGTGGCTGAATCTCTCCATCTTCTGGATAAGTAAGCTTTCATTGAGATTTTTGGAATACAGTTTGACCTGGAACCAGTTTGTGCCCTCTTTGGTTGAACGCCAAAGGAATCTACTAGAAAATAAAACCATAGCTTTCACTACCTTACCAAGGATGTTTGAACCTTTTGAAATCGAAGCAATGTGCTCCTCCATCGTTTTCCCAGTGGGTCAAAGACGGTATGTCTTTCTTAAAGCTAGGAAAACCTAACAACACCTTCAACGAGTCTTCAAACTGCTTATAAATTACAGAGGCAGATTTTTAATCATCACCTCGAATGCATAGTTCTTGGGATTGCACGACTTCCTCGGTTGCTCGGAGTGAATGTTCCATACATGAGGAGGTGGTTCCTGTTTGGATGGGACTGTTAATGCGGACACAAATTTCTGGACTTCACCTGGATGTCTGCAGCAGAGTCCACAGAGACTGTTCAATTTATGCCTCGTGAACCCTAGTATACCTGCAGACACGCAAAGTATATCACTAACTGTCCTACTGGTGTCCTCTCATAGCAGTAAAGCCTTTATTCTCACTCCTTTGTGGTTGTAAACACAGCTAGCTGACGTGTTCTCGTCCACTTAAAAGTCCGCTCTGAGGATTCTCTTCCATGTTGGATGGCTCCTGCATGTTCCGCACACGGCTACCGTTTTACAATAGTCGCAAATTTCAGGCTGCACACGGAGCGGACTTGAGGAGATGACGAAATTTATGCCACATGCGCCCTTGCGGGGCCTCACAGATGTGGAAAGTATAACAGTGGGCTAAGCATTCCCCTTCCTACACCCATCCGTCTCCCCTTCCTCACCTATGTGTGTTTTACCATCTGTAATCCTAAAAGTGTGTGGATGGGGAGGTGGGATGATGGGGATTACAAATTGTTAACATCCGGATATAAGTAGGTGTCTTGAAAGTCTGTATCTTCTGTCCGTCAAGATACCGTTAAAACAAACGGCATCTTCGGAAGCATTTACTGCCACAAGTGAGAAGGAAAGCCTGCCTTCAAAGAGAGGCACCAAACAGGATAATCAGCCAAATAGGGTTAATGTTGCACACTTTTGGTCAATCGTACCTCAAAGGTTTTCATGATGAGCTGGAGAAAGAAAAGTCGAAGCTGGCTCGTTTTCCCTACCTCTGGGCACATGGCTAACGTTGGGTAACTGGAAAAAAAAACTACAAAAGCACACAAACCCTGAGGTACAATGCTGGAAATGTAGCAGGAAGGGATTTCAATGATCTGGCACTTTATTGGAAACGGGCTGATCGATTAAACTCAAGACCTGGATGTCTAGATTCTTACAAATTTAAGCTTTACAGATGCTACACTTGCGCTGGAGAAGTTTCTTATACCCAGCACAGGTTGCTAAACGAAAGCACCAGAGTTTCCTTCAGTCACTGCATGCATACTAAACGCTCTGACCCGTTTCCTTGCATCCTCTCATAGAATATATATGGCTTTCCTCTGCTCCTCGCCAATCGTTTCCTTAGTGCTCCTGCAGGGCTCTGACCTGTGACATGAAAGAGTGGGTACCTCTTGCCTGGAATGGATCCGGATGTGCCGCAGGTCAAGACGTATGTTCTTGGGATCATTAGCCATTAGCTCCCTGCTGCTCTCTCAAGGGCACCAACACACGTGCACGTCAATATATGTGCAAGGTTCTGACAGATTTTTGACTTTTTTTTTTTGCACTGGAGCTGCATGGAGGTAATACTTTTGTGCAAATTAAACTGAGCAGATTTATGCCCCAAAACCTGCTTTGACAGGGTTCCTGAGATGCCAGAACGATGAGCTGTGCTCCTTGACAATAAAAATAAGAGCTAAGGAGAATAGAAGTGTTTTTCTTTCCTCACTTCCAGATAAGAGCGTATCAGAGCGAGTGGAGGAGGACGATACGGGGGACGGGATGTGATTTAGGGAGGAGAGAGAGGATTTAAACTATGTTTTTTGATAAGACGAGCGCACGGGAGATGATTGCGAGTAATAAACAGCACCTGTCGGGTTTATTACCAACCAGTAAAGCTTTCAAACCCAGCGGCGTTTACAGCGTCACCAAAAAATGATTGATTTATTCTGTTACAGATATGCAGTGAGTGAATCCTTTAGAATTTTATATAATTCTGAATAAATGTGGCGTAAAACATCATCAGATATTTGTCCCAAAAGCAGAAGAAGAGAACCCGTGGGAAAAATATTGTCAAGGAAAAATATGCACTATTTAATTTCTGTGAGCGGCATAAGTATGCGAACCTCTTGTGCAGCAATAACTGTAACTAAATGTTTACAGCGACTGTTTGCATATTGACTTAAAAAGGAATGCTCCTCCGTACAGAACAGCTTCAAGTCCGGGATGTTTTGGTGGTTTCCTTACATGAACCGCTCGCTTCGGGTCATTCCACAATATTTCTGTTGGAATCCAGTCAGGACTTTGACTCGGCCTTTCCTAAACATTAACTTCTCATTTCTTAAAACGCTCATACAACAACTTGTGTGCTAAAGGTCGTCATCTCGCTGCGTGACCCACTTTCTCTCCGGATTTATTTCACGGAAAATATGTCCCTTCAGAATTTGTTGGTGGACTTCAGTGCTCCATACGGATTGCAAGCTGTCCTGGCCCAAATTATGATGCTACCGCCGCCGTGTTTGACAGAAGGGATGGGATTCTTATTGTGGGATGCCGTGTTTTTCTTTCTCCAAACAAAATGCTGCACAAAAACTTTTTATTTTGGTCTCATCCATCAGCACAACAGCAGCCTTCTTGGCTTGTCCGCATGATCTTGAGCAAACAGGCAGCAGTGTCTTTCTGGAGAGCAGCGTCTTTGTCCTCGTAGCCCACACCATTGTCGTTCAGTGTTTTTCCTCACTAAAGGAATCATGAACATTTGTGAGACAGGCTTTCAGTTGCTTAGAAATTACGCTGGGTTTCTTAGTGACCCTACACACTTTGCTGCGGGAGTTATTTTTGTTGGTCAGCCACTCCTGAGGAGGGTAACAATGCCCTTCCTGGATTTGTACACAATGTGTCTGACTGTGGATTTATGGAGTCCCGACTTCTTTAGAGGTGGTTTTGCAACATTTTCCAGCCTAGTGAGCATCAACAGGCTTTTTTTTTTTTTAATGTTGGGAGTTCCACAGAAATCCACTTTGTTCGTGCCGCGATACACTTTGACAAGTTGTTAAGATCAGACTTGGATAGGTCGCTGTGCTTTATCCCTCTGAGCCTCAAGCTGGTTCTGGGTGTTTTTGCACCTTCATGGCTAGAATTAGAAAGAACTCAAACATATCTACAACGATGAAGCCTTAAATCTTTTGGATTATTCATTTTAAATTTTTCCAAGGGCCCAATGGAACACTGGAAAACAAACTCTAGCTCTCCAAACCACACTTTTTGTGTTTTTATTGTGCCTCTATACTCTTCTCCTGTCTGCTCTGTTTAAGCACAGCCTGTAGTTCAACCCAGTTCAGCTGAAATTTATTTTTTTTGCAAGAGAGCTGAGTGCTTTGTGATTACACTGAGAGAAGATCTTTCATCTGTTAAGTTGAAACTGCTTAAATTTGAAATGGGACGTCGAGGTTAAAGAGATTTCAATGAAATGTCACAATTTGAATTCTTGTAGATTAATCGTAGCAACTGGACTTGATGAGTCCCTTGAAGACGTTCCACCTCTCATCCAAGAGACTTCATCAGTTCTGACTGACTAGTTGGGAGTTCCAGATATCCTCAAGGAGCCATTAACACCTGAGTTTCGAATGTTATTAACGGCTCCTTTAGGATATAAGCATCTGGAACTCCCAACTAGTCAGTCAGAACTGATGAAGCCTCTTGGATGAGAGGTGGAACGTCTTCAAACAAGTCCAGTTGCTGCGATTAACCTACGAGAATAACCAAGACCTGGAGAATCTTCACAGACACGTCACAATTTGAAGCTTACATATATTTTTTTCTTGGTAAAACTGCATCATACATGATCCAGGACCAACAGAAAGTAGAAAATTTGTGTTTTTTGTAGTTTCTTACTCTGATAAATGGTATCATTTTGGCATTTTTTGACGACAACATGCCGTTCGTACCCGTTCGCAGGTTTGGGATTTCAGAAGGTTAAACCAAAACACATCTAACTTTCATCCACTTGATTGAAAACAACTGATTTCATTTTCAAACTTGCTGCCAGTTAAAGATATTATTGGATCATTTTCCTCAACAAATAAATGATCCAGTATAATATCTTATTTAGTTTAATTGGAATCTGTTTTCAGGTCATAAATGTTGATTCCCAAACTGTCCAGCGCTCCAAACGCCTTCATTATGTAAAGGATAGTTTATGAATCCTGAACCGAGCGCCATTTTTAAAGCTTCAATCCAGCAATCCTCGGATTCAAACATGTTCTCTTCCCTGTGAGATGAAAACAATATCACAAGCTTCCAATAAAAGATCTTGAAATGCTAAGTGAATGTGACATGACATTATTACTCCCCTGCTTCATAGCATTTGATACCAATCAGCGTTAATACAATGCTGCTTTTTATTCGATCAGCTCCCGGCATTTAGGGTTTTAACTGGATGCTTGTGACAAAAACGATGGCCTGAGATCTTTTGTTTGGTCTTGCTTCAAAAAAAGTTTAAATCGTTTTATCTTCCAGCCCTCTCTCTCGCGGTGTCGTCAGCCCACTCGGTCTTACTCGACCCCTGTGAGCGAACAATGTTGCAATGCGGTGAGCTTATGGGGGAAGAATGCGACAACAGAATGGAATTACGGAGAGAAATTATTGCGTTTCCGAGCACGAGGAATGCGGCTGAAGCGGAGCGTTTGTTCGCATTGGTTATGGGTGGCGATTAGTGGGCGGCTGATGGCACCCGGACAAACAAAGAAGTTTATTCTGAGCGCTTTTTAATACAAATTTGATGCTCAAATTTTGAAAAAATGAGTATTCCATGAGGTTGATCTTGCCTTGGATGGGCGGCAGCGAGGAATGCTTGAAGGAGTTGCCCCGCGGAGAGGCCGATGAAAAGCAGAGCGCTGGTGGCTCCCGGCCGGCATAAAGACTTGGCAGTAAAGCCCAGAGTCATGTGCCTCCATTTAAATGCAAGAAAAGGGAAAGAGAGAGACGGAGGAGTCGAGAGGGGGGAGAGAGAAATACAGGCTGAGCTAAGAGGCCGGGGAGTCTGCCAAGCCGAGACACTTGAGGAATGCAGCTTTCTCTTCGCAGTAATACCATTACTGCTATCTGAGTCAGGAAAACAGCTCTTCCAGTCTAGTCAGCAAGTCTCGTAGCCAGTGCAAACAGATGACAGGTAACACCGCCGGAGCAAACAGAAAAGAAACCGCAGCATTTCTGGTTTCTTCCCAGAATGCATCCGCACGTGCAAAGTCTTTTTCAGAGCATCGTCTCGCTTTTTTTTTGTGGGATGTTCGTGCGAGCCATGTGCCGCGACTCCTCCAGCCCTGGCAGTTAGTTAATAAACACAGGCCTGTCAACAGCTGCTGGTGATGTAATGTGGAACTTCTCCTCGCTCTCCTTATCCTCCCCGCCCCACCACGCCTCCCAAACTCCCTCCAGCACCGCCGCCGCCGCCACCACCACCTCCCTTTGCCTTCTATTTACAAGTCTTTGCTGGGTGTTGCTGCAGACTTCCAGCGCTGGCAACATAGATAGTGTGTTTAAGGGTGTGTGTGTGTGTTTGTGTGTGGCTTCCTCCTCCCCTCCTCCACCACCACCAACCACTCCATCCTCTCTCTCCAGCAAACACTTCCAGGGGAATTTACGACAGCATGTTTTCAGCTGCCATCAAAGGAAAGTCCACATCATCACGCTGTCTTCCTCACCAAAACACCTCAGACGGTCTGGGAGCCGCAGACCTGTTGAGTGGAGAGGATCCGGCCGGAGCTGAGTAAGTTTGGATTCCTGCTTGTTTGTCTGCTGACGAGAAGCTCAACTGTCATTCATGGCGTGGGAGTAGGGTGCAAAAGTGGATGCAGAGCATGATGGGATAGATGTTTGGCCTGCAGTGTGGCAAGTAGGGTTGGAAAAGTTATGCACAGAAATCCAATTTAAAGGATTTTTCTCTGCTTCGGTTGAGAATATTTGCACAAATTTGTGGACTTTGGGCGTTTCAGCACAGCATTTAAATATGGTAAATAGATGCAAACGCTACGTAAAGATAGCGAGAAGCCAAAAATGGGGCCTCTTTGTGAATAAGTTGCAAAAAAATGCGAAGAAGTTTGCAAAATTAAACGGAAACAGACAGTAGCTGAATTGAAGTTTGCAAAACTCTTCTCAACTGCAGATCATGTAAACACTGAGTTGCAATCAATTATAAAATTGCTAAAAATTAAAAGACAAATGATAAATCAGTGGTAGCCAGCAAGATGATCTAAACTTAGTTCAATTTACAGCATACAGTAAATTAGCTCATATTGAATTGAAATTGAGAAGTAACACTTTTTATCACTGACATTCAGATCTTTTATTTTTTCAGCTACTTACTACGCCTTCCTTCATTATTTTTTAAAGCGACTCAACCCTGCTCGGCACGGAGGATGCCAAATTGTTGGAAAGCTGTTCTGCCAGTCAGCTGTTTCTTGCTGGGAGGGCTTGTGTTGCTCTAGCTGTCTCTTTAAAATACCCCAAAGGTGTTATATTGGATTCAAGTGGAGCGACACACTTGGTCGGGTCGCAGTTTTTTACTTTGTTCTTCTTCAGAAGCTCTCGTGTGGTTTTGGCTCTGGATTGTCATCATGCTGGAATATTCCTCTCGTGCCAGACTTCTCGTCAGGCGTTCATGCCTCCTGCACAAATATCATCTCCCCAGTACCATTTGCACTTATGGGCTTCACTCTCGGGGCTGTGGATTCACTGTGGTAGTCTGGAACAGGCTCAAACCAAAAAAAAAAAGCCGGTATCTTGGTTTCTTCTGAACAATGCTCCCAATGTTCATCATCATCACTTGACGGCTTTTTAAAGGTAGATTGTGGAAGTAACACTCTGTTTCAGGAGGATGGCGACTGTGGCTCACATATCTTCCTGAATTCTTTCTGCAGTTCTTTTCAAAGTGGAGCCATCATAATAGACGCAGCCCATAGGTTGAAAATAGTTCTAGTGTTCACGGGTCTTTTTACAACCATGTTCATGGTGTGATTGGAAATCACAGGTGTACCCAGTTTAGTTTTACTGATCCCAAGTTTTCCTACTTAGCGATCACAGATGTACTTTTGTGGCGTTGAGTTTCCACCTTGGGTCAATATTTCTGATTATTTGTGTGATTAAATACTCTGCTTGCCAACTTACAAACGATTATTGAGAAGTGATGCGGTTTGAAATCATGTGAGTCATTCTACTCTTCTGTTATCTCAAGAAAATTAAAAAAAAAATGATGGTGAGAAAACAACGGCTAAATTAGCTAAATTAACATTTGCCAAATTTCCTAATTATTCCCATAAAAGATGTTACCACCTCTTCTAATTAGCCAGTTACAGGAAGTAGTTTCTAGCCTTTCTAATTATCCGTTTACTGCTCAGAAGATGCAGGCACTTTGCTAATTAGATTCATGACAAAAATGATACCGAGGGAACATCTTTACAACCCAAATTGTCCCCTCAGTGATTAAAAGATGTCACCATTTTCCTAATTCATTACCTGCATTTATTTTAAGATTAAAAACTTTAAAATCTGCCCTCACTGTGTAAAAACTCATTAGTTAATTGAAGCAAATTACAAAAGCACCCTGATGACAAGAAAATTCTAATTTTTTTCAACAAAATAAACAGTAGTTAACCTCCTGACCATTCCCACCCACAACATGTAGCCATTAGTTATCTAATTAGGAGTTAATTAGGTAGAGGAGGCATGATAAGCTAAATGAACCATCATTATTTGGATTAAAAATGCTGATAAATGTGGGGTTTGTTTAACCAAAATGTCATCATTCACAATAAAACAATGCAGGCACACAACAGCCATGCCTTTGTTGAATCAAACCCTCTGAAACTTGAGGAAAACATCCCCGACTGTTGACTGGAAACGGCAGA
Organism: Stegastes partitus; assembly: GCF_000690725.1. NCBI lineage: Eukaryota > Metazoa > Chordata > Actinopteri > Pomacentridae > Stegastes > Stegastes partitus. Next base: position 193,615 of record NW_007578355.1, read on the forward strand.
AAATGCTGTTCAAACGCTGCTAAACCGACGCTCCGCCGCTGCGAGGGAAAGCACAAACGGAAAGCATTGGCGCAGATAAACACGCTGTTGTTTCTCAAGCTGTCAGCAGCCTGCTGATGAAATGCACGTGTTGGGTTGTGCGGCGAGCTGCCCGTCGCATGATGCTCGCATACCAAACTGAGAGAGAGGTGGAGGTGGAGGGGGGCACAGTTGTGTATTTTGATAACGGTTGGAAAATTCCTCTGCCCTCTCTTGGCTTCGCAGCATCACCCCCTGGGCCTTTGGAGTATATTTTTCTGCCGTTTTTTTTTTTCCCCTACCTGATGCGCTATCATGAGAGAGTTCAGCGGAGAGTCGCGCTGCCGGGTTGCAAGTCGAGGGTCCCACGACAGGAAGCGCTTTTTTTTCCAGGATGTATATTAAAGCATCCTCCGCATCTGGTGGGATAAGCGCAGGGAATTGCAGGGACTCCCCTCATGAGCATGATGACGACATTGCATTCATTGTTTTCCTTTTTTTTTTTTTTTCCACTGGACCTCCAACCCCTCCCGCCCTTTTTAAACCCCCACATTAAATTCCCTGCTAAGCACTGCTGACTAAACAAGATTTAAAGCCGCTCAGACACGTTGAATCTTTATCGCTGAAAGTATCTGAGAAAGACATTTCCTTGTTAGCAGGGTTTTTTTTCCTCCCCCCTCCCTTTATCTTGTTTGACACGAGTTTGCCAAGCGAGTAATTTAGATGTTTGCATGGCATAACATCAGAGAACTTTTCAGTCTCGATTGAAAAGCGTCAGTCATTCTCGACAAACTGCGTTGAACAAGTCAAATATTGATAAAACACTACTCAAAGTTTGAGGAGCAAATTCTGTCACATGCATCCAGAACTAAATAAATCAATGTGGGGAACACTCGTAAAGACAGAACCGGGGCATCTGGTGATAAGTGTGACTATAAGCCCAGCTGATTAAAATTGCAGAACCAAGTGTCAAATATCCTGCGAACATGCGCCGAGTGATTTACAAATGCCTCACGGTCCTCTGGCATGTCTCGCAGCTTCGCGACTGTAAAAACATAATGAGGAGCGCCATTTGTTCCGCGCTGATTAAATATAGAGGATCGTCTTCGCTCCCTCAGTCACGTTGTCCTCGCCTGTGAGCGTCTGGCAAGGAACGCTGCAGTTATTTCGCCACAAATATTTGACAGACAGCACATTGAAGTCGTTCAGCGTGCTGGAATTGTCAACATTTGCTCATTGCAGCTTCTAAAAAATTAAGAATTTGCCGCCTTTTGTGGGGAATTGAATACCTTTGGGTTGTTTTGAAGCAACTTGAAAGCAGTAATTTGGGCATTTTTCAGCTTGCTAAATGATTAGTTGCAGTTTCAAGCCTGTTTCCACTCATTTTAAGTAATCAAAAGTCTTCAGGGCTGATGAATGAAAACCTGCAGTTCCTTAAATGGCCACTTGAGGCTGGATTCAAAAGTGAATCAATCCCCATAGACCACCATGTAAAAAATGCCCAACTTCACAGCAGAGATAAACGTGCTTACAGCCTCGTATGAAAAACGGTTTTGATCTCTGTAGCTAATTTCCACATTCATGACAACTGTGCAGGGCGTACATCTTCACGTAAGTCAACTGGTTAAATTGCATCAAAGCTTAAAGTGATGCACGATTAAGGGCGTAGCTTTTGCTCCATCTCTTTGCTCAAGAAAACCGCTCAGGAAACTTACGTGTGACGTTACGGAGGGTTCACCCGTCTTTAAATATAGTCTATGACTCATTCTCATTGTGTTCAGAAGGGCATAGGTAGTTTATTCAGCAAAGTAGAGGTTGTCCTTGGTCTTTTATAATCATAATCACATTGGAAACTCAAGACATAGGCAAATAAACATGTGCTCCGGCACACAATTACGGAGACAAAGCTTCTTTTTTTTCCCTCATAGTGTTGCTAAAGCACAGAAGGATGATATGCAGTGACACCATACAACAAGTCCATACATCTCTAATAATCTCGTTTAAATGCCACAAGCTCCTGCAGCGTGATCTCAGTCCTGATAAAGACGCGCGCATGCCGCGACTGGCTTTTACGAATGTGGCTAAAATACCAGCAAGAACAGAGTCACAAGTGTAACGATAATATCCGCTTTCATTTTAAACAGCCTGTTAAGTTGACCCGTCAGCCTTGGCAGTGAACCTCACATTTTCACCCACACGTGAGAAATACTTGTCGTGATCACCGGCGTGCCATAAACATATAGCAGCGGCGGCGGCCGTGAGCACACACTGCAGACATAACAGTCAGCTTAATGATTGGTTTGCTGACAGTGTAAGAACAACAACAGACCAGTGTAAAATATGGCTTATTGTTTCGAGGCTCTCAGACGCGGTAATTCCACGTTAGGCTGTGCCAGGCTGCAGCCGCCGGTGCCAACTGTACCGGGACACATGCAGAGGCAGGATCAGACAGGCCGGCCAGCAGAGGGACTCAAAACATCCGATCAGCGTCGACCATCTGTGCTGCTAGAATACAGATGGACCTCTCTCTCTCTCTCTCTCTCCACACATTAAAACCCCACATCAGACACTTGCATGCTTCAATTTTCTCCTCAATGAATGGAAAGTAATAGCACCCCGCCATCTCCCACTTCCCCCTCCCGAGTAGCAGGCGAATTAAAAGCGAGGACTCAAACGTATAATCTTCCCGGTCATTCATTCTTCTCCCCCGGACATGGCAATCTGGATGAATCATTGAGAAGAAAAATAAAGAGTGGAACTGGGTTCTGTACCGTGGGGGATGCCTCTGCGCTGACCCCGTTTCAGTCCCCCCCCCTCTCCCTTTTCATTCAAGCCAGGGCACGGAGACAAAATGAATCGGTTCCTGGGGCAAAGGGGGGCTTGCACCAATCAATGTCCAAACCCCCCTCCACCATCCATTTTGGCACTTCCTGGCATGCTCTTTTTTTTTGAGGGGGGGGGGGTATTGATCACAGAGGCCTGTGTGTGTTTTCAAAAGGTTCGTAATAGATGTGAGCGCTAATTGGAAACTCATGCAAAATGCACGTTTGGAATTCCCTTCTCTGACGCCTTTGGCTCGACTTCCTTCGTTCTTTTTTCTTTCAGATGTCGTTAAAATATTTGCTTAAATGTACTTGCTATTCATCCACCCCGTGACTAAAGCGCTTCGCAAATGTCACAGAGATCAGAGATTTTATTCTCGATTCCAACTCAATTGGATGTTTTGTTGCTGGAGAAGAGTGCCAAAGTTCAAGCCGCCGCTTTCATATCTGTGTTTGAACAAACCGTGGCGAGGATTTGCGGTGTGAAATGGGAATATGCGTGGGAGAAAAGCCCGACTATATTGGGCACAAAGGGCATATTGTGGCAAGAGTGTGATCTCTGTAACACTTACAAGTCAAAAGCCAAAGGGTGGAGCAACAGTGTTTCTTCAGCGGACCTTTACTGTACGCGCCACCTCGGGAAGAAAGAAAAAAGTGCTAATAAACGGTGGCAATAAACCCACAGCTGCCTAATTCGTCCTACCGTACAAAGAAACAGTATCAAATGCGAGCCATGACAATCCATATTCATGGACAATCTGGGCTTATTATCACCATTTATCCACGAGGCTCACAGTCTGTTTTCAGTACAGCGATCTCTCAATGGGTTTAAGTGTTATCATTAAGCTGTTATCCCCTCACATTATCCCTGTTATGGTTCGGAGCTGTCTGGGGCTCTGTGACCTCAGCTGGGTCCTCCCTTGTTTCTGGAGCAGATGTTAAAAAAGAGAATCGGCCCCTCCTTCACCGCCACCACCACCTCCCACCTCAAACAACCCCCCATTTGCGTTGTACTCACACACACACACCACCCAGCCTCCTCCCTTCACCCTGGCATCTAATTAGGCCTACAGCACAAAGACTCCCAGATGTCAGCGTCCTCCTGGCCTCCTTTGATTATATCCTTTCCACCCCACTGGCTGGCTTGCCGACTGGCTGGACGGCCGGCTGGGGGCCGTGTGGACCATAGGCGTCGACGCGTGTCACTCGGCGTAGGTCAACACCAGACCCGGTTTAACATATCAGTAATTGCTTTTGGTGTAAATCACAAGGAATCAGGAGGGGAAGGGGGGCGGATTGCGCTTCCAGAGAGGCCCTTTGGTCTTCGTTATTACTCGCAAAGGGGCATTTATTTTCGTCATGTGATGTATAACTTCAGCTAAATACTACACTAAGTCCCGTCTTTAGAAGCGCCGCTTTGATCTTTGGATGTTGCCAAACTGGTTTCTGTTGCATATTTAGCATTTGCTCATAGCAATTAGCATTGTCATAGCCAACATCACTAAGTGTTTCATTTCCTTTAAAACCGAGCCATCTTGCGGACAGTCAACAAGTCTGTCAGCTCAGGAAAATTGACCGTGGCGCTGCTTTTCTTTTTTTTTACAGACAGTAGCCATGACTTTCCATCAACACAGCGAATACCTAATGGGTGAGCTATTGATCACCAGGTCTGTGAAATAGATTGCATCCAGGAATATATATATATACTGTGTGCATCATCAGTGCTTGGAGAACTGCTGCACAGATCCTCAAGAAGCGAGGAATATTTTGCTTCTGTTAATGCTAATTAACACTGACTTGACCATTAAAGTTAAACAGAAAACATGCAGGTAATCATCTGACATGCAGCTTCCAGCAGAGCATATTATTAAGATCTATTAGCGATGCCAGCAAGAAGTCACTTTCTGTTTCCACTGCTACGAAGATGGTGATGTTAGAGAGAAGACTTCTGCTCGACGAGGACATCAAGACAGCAGTTGTTATCGTCTCTGAGTTTAACCAGACCTACAGTTTTTCTGGGCCACACAGAGGAGATATCTCCTCCAAAAACAGCTACGAAACAGATTCTACGTAGACGCTTCTTGTGGTCGGAACACTCGCGAAGGTTCCAGTCACCTGAAATGAGCCAGAAAATCCTGCAGTGGAAATTTAAAGCCTCGAAAACTCAATAATTTGCGAAGATAGGTGGAAACAAATTCACAGTGGTGTCATTTCAACCTGTTCTAAGTCTAGAGAACATAGTGTTTTTACTTTATCCTAACAAAATGTATTGATTTTTAGGATATTTTGCGCCATAATATATTTAAATATGTGTGGCTCTGACTGGAAGGATGTGGAATCGGACAACAGAGGTCAGCAGATTTGGAAATAATTCTACATTTCCTTAAAGATCCTAAACCTGTCTAGGATGTAACCCGCCTCTCGTCGTCATTTAATTATTGTAATATTTAATGACAACTGCTTGAGAGCAGCTGACAGCAAAAAGCCAATTTGATTGGTTTAAAAGTCAATGGTGGAGTCGTCTTGTGCTTTTATCTGAGTGCCACTAATATCTGGCTTTTAAGGTGTTTGCTTAGTCTTTATCACTTCCTATCGATCCACTGCCTCATCCCTCACGCTTTATACGTGCAGCACTCGGAGGAAAATGTCCTCCGTGTTGGTTCTGTGCAATCAGGCACTGCGCTGTAATCCATTTTAATCATTTACTCTCAATTTCCTATAACCCTCCTATCTCTGAATCCAAGGGAAGCTGTGGGCTTTACTTCCTCTCCTAATCTCCAGCGGAAGGCGACCAAACCGAAATACAATCTAAACATAGCGCGGCGTTTCATCTGTTGCAAGACGCTCGCACAATTAGTCGGTACAAAGCCGGAGCGAGCGAGACAAGCGGGAGTCTGATGTTTCTGTGTCATTAAAGACAGTGCGTTTCACATCCTGTTCACTGATTAGGCAGCTTCCTTCAGCGTTAGATTGCCCGGGGCTTTTTAAGAAATGGGGGCAGAGGGAGACTGTGTCATGGTTGGAAATATAACATCAGATCAGGCTCGGGGGGGGGGAGAAAAATTTAAAAAAAAAACCCTGATCCTGCTTGCTGATGTCTGCAGCCTCGTGTCAATAAGTTTGGACGTACCAGATTGGCAGTGGATGGAACGTGTCACGTCGATGTGTGGGTGATGTTTGACAAGCGCAGTCACGCTGCCGAGGCTTCAGACGGGGTGTAACAGATACGGCCTGCAGCAGATGCAAAGGAGGCTGTTTTTGGGAAGCGCGGTTGCATAAGTAGGTTCGCCAAGCAAGTAAACACAACTGACCCGAACAATGGGATGAGTACAATCCAGCCTCATTCTCTGCGCTCAGGAGGCCTGTGCTCGTTGGACCAGGAAGTCTCTGGAGGGTTCATTTTCCCAAAAGCAGATTTTGCACTTGTGGCATTTTCACAATAATTATTTGCAGCGTTGCACTGTGCAAAAATAAACCTTAAAACAAAAGCTGTGGTATAAAGGTTGTTTATTCTGAACATAAAATGACTTTAATAACACATGAAATAATCTTATTTATTTACTCAGCGTGCTAAACGTTGTGGATGATCTGAGTGAGGACAACATCACTTAAATGTCCTTCAAATAGCTGCATCACCTTTGGGTTGAACAGTATTTGCACTTAGAATAATGGTGCCATCTATAACTGTCATCTCATGCAGGTCCAAACCGTCACACTCCCGCCTCTGTGATTCACTGTCAGGACGATCCGGTCACCGTCCTCGCTAGGTTGAGTTTAATCTTGCAATTTAGCACCAAAGAGCAAGCAAGGGTGTATTTTTTTAACTGGATGCTATAGAGGGCGTTGTTATGCAAGGTCATGACCCCCCAGCCTCAGCCTGTCTCCCTCTTCTCCCTCCTGCCTCTATGCATCTCAACACTAACCAAGAACAATCACCCTCAGCTGCGACTCCGGACTCACCTGCCCTCAATCACCACAGCTCCCATCACGGCTCTGTTCTTCCCACCACCAGCTGCCAGAGCGTAGACATTCCTCCTGCATGTTTCTGCCAGTCCCTGAGCCCGTCTTCCCCCTCTGTTTGTGTCTTTTAGTGAGTATCCCTGTTTGTCTGAGTAGCTTTGTTCTTTGAATTCATTAGATTTTCCCCCCTCAGTTCTTAGTTTTTGTAGTTTTGTCCTTTTGTTGAATTGAGTCTGGTTTATCCCGCTCTGTTTTCCTCTCACTTTTGTATTGGTTTCACTTTTACTCCTGGTTTATTAAACCCTTTTTACACTTAACCTGCCTGTCTGCCTGATCTGTGGTTCCCTGATTTTCATGACGTGAAGCAATGTTTTTAAGAGCGACATTGCTAAATTAGCAATGGCTCCGATTAGTGGCACATTGTACACCTCCTCCTCCTCAATGCTGGGACTGTTTCTACTGATAGACACGGTCCATAGGTCAGAAATTAAGCTAATTGTATTATTTATAGATCATTTTATAATCATGTTTGGCTGATTAGAAGTCACATACAGATGATCTGTTGTTGACATTTCTGCAGCTTTCATCTCATCCGCGCATGAACACGGATGTGCAGTTGCGCTGGCTACGTAGGGCACATCCAGGGTTTATCCATGCACGCTGTACTACATGTTGTGCAGCACCGACAGGGTCTCTGACCCCGAGGCGTCCAACGGCCGACCTCTGACCCCGTCTTCACCGACGAGGAAGTGGCTTGCTTACTCTGCGCGCCACCACAGTGAGTCTAAAAGCCGGGCTCTTTGTGAAGGAGTAGTATGCGTGAAGTGAAGTGTTTATCTTCTGCTCTGGCCTCAGTCAGGCCAGGTCGGACTGGTTCCCAGCTCTGTTTGGAGAGGCCTAGAAAAACAAAGGGCTGAAGCTTGGGGTTTCGGGGTTGGGTTAGAGGGTGGGATGCCTGGGCGACGACGAGAGCAAGCAGCAAGATCGAACTGGAGCTGTGTAATCCCAGAGTCCTGTCGGGCCTGAGGCGAGATCCACACTTCCGCTCCATCGTTTCGGAGATTAATTCCCGCACCAGAAACCGAAAGAAATGGGAGATAGAGGGAATAGAAAAGGCGGTTCTGTAACTGTATCTGTTGCCTCTGCAGCTGTTAACTTGGACTCTGATCTCATGTAAAAGGTGAAAGCCCTTCCGACAGCAGAAACGTGACCTGCCGGACATGAGGTATTCCTTGCTGACTTTCTTTCTCTCTCTCTGTCCTCCACTCCTCCCCTTTCTCCTCCCTCCAGGGCTTCTCAGGTGTGTGGATTGCTGCAGGGCAGAGAGAGCATGAACAGACACCTGGACAGGAGAGAGAAGTTTAAAAGATTGTCTCTCGACAGCAGCCTGCCGGTAAGTCAATCCCTGTGTTAGTGTGGTCAGGAAACAGATATGGTGGAATGGCTTTTCTTCAGGAGGAAGTGTTTGAAAGCCAGTTTTTTGGCTTACAGAGGTTGTAGAAGCTTACATGAAACACTTTTTTTCTCTCTCATTGGTGTGTAATGTGGCTGTTAAACCTTTAAAATGACTCAGCAGTTCTAATATTATTTCTAAGGTGTTGTTTTTAGGAGCATGCTGTCATTGTTGTGGTTCCTGAAGACTGCACTTCCCACAAAGCAATTGTTTGGCAAACGGCGCTTTCTCATCCCCCCTCTTACATGCCGGCTCAGGCTGCTCATGCTAACTCTTATTGTTTATTCTGTCTGCTGGGAATGAAAAATGTTTCATTTCCTGTGTTGGGGAAAGTCTTTCTCAGGAAAGATCCGCTTATGTTCGGCGTTCAGAACAGGAAGACAATAAAAATCCTTTGGAGATGAATCACGTTGGATTGTGACAATTAGACAAAAAATGTCTTGGATATCCTGAGATCTGAAGACTGTAAAATGAAAGCTCACAGATGCACACAAACACACCCACGTGTCCTGCCGTGACTGTGTGTATGTGCGCGCGCCGGTGATTGACAGGCTTATCTCGATGCCGGGCCGCTCTTGCGAATCACAGGAGTGGAAACTTGTTTTGGCTCAGGGTTAACCGAAGGTGAATCCGCTCGCAAGTGCCTCTTTGGAATGTCAAGTGCAGCCTTTTACTGGCTGCTGTGTTGTGTCTGCATCGGAGAGAAGATCCCCCTCCTCCTCCTCCTCCTCCTCCTCGGTGCATACAGTACGGTCACTGCACAGGAAATAATAAATCAAGAGTCTTAAAATAGCGTTTTGATATAGCGAGTGATGAAGTCATCAAGGACGCGTTTGTCGCAGATGTTTCAGGCCGTGTGACGAATTAAAAGGTTTATTTGTTATCGTTGAAAAATAGCAATCCTGCTGCCGTTTTCTTGTTTCGTGGTGGTTTGTTGCGTAATGCTGCTACTGGTTTTTAATGAAGCCGAAACATGTCGGCATACTTTATTGACTTGACCTGACTTCACGGCTTTCTGCTGACCCGTTTTAACCCAAGAGCGTCTTGGTGCCTCACTCTCTGAGCCTCAAATCCTGCCGCTGGGCATGAAAGGCTTGTTATCTTGACATAAATTGCCATATTTACAGCCTTTATCTGTCGGAAACCGTGAAAGCAGTAAAGAGTTGTCAGATTTCCAGCTTTCTGATGGTCCTTGAACTACTCACCTGTGACCTGTTGTTCCTTTTCGCCAAACCTAAGCTTGAAATTGTGATGTTTTATCTAAATGTGTCGTTCAAATATAAACCGTTTGCATTAAGCAGATTCTGTAAAAAACGAAAAATTCAGGAGTCCTTGGTGCAACTGTGAAGCCGTGTGTGACTCAGGTGTGAGCAACAGTATCGCGAGAAAAATTCAGGAACTTAGGAGGAAAAACAATTAAATTGCAAAACTCAACTTCTGTTTTTTCTTTTTTTTTTGGCATTAGAACTGTACCATCCTGCACAAAACACAGAGTTCTCTCTACTTCTAGCCATCGTCTTGCTGTTTCCATAGAGGTGCAGGACTTTATACTGCAGTGACAAACTCACAATGTGACAGGAGCCAACAAAACATCACAGGGTTAAAGCATATAAATATATCTGACATAGCATTGCATCATATCCACAGACTGTTTTGCTCTTAGTAATGCCTACGCTTTTCATTCAGATGTCCTCAGCCCACATTTTCAACTAGATTTCCATTCAACAAAAATGCAATCATAAATCCTCACAAACCAACTTCCTCATAACATCACAATGTCTCTCCCTGATTTTTTTTTCTTTGCGTCGATTTGGGACATAACCTCGAATCTGTCAATCATTTCTAATCTCAGACACGAGTCTGCAGTTGACACACTTAAATCCTCTCGGCGAGACAAGACGTCTGCTGATTTATAATTTATTCGCCGCGGTTTGGCTTCGTGAATCTGTAACTCCCGGTGACACCGTGGACTCTTTGGTGACGTCTTTTCGTTTGTTGTTTGTGCGAGGGCTTCCCGAACGTCGTCACTTAACAGCAGTTATTAGCTGATCTGAGCTGCGCTGTGGCTTTAATTGCTTTAATTGGATACACAGCGACCTGATTTACCGTGAGACTGAAACTGGGTCATATTTGCGATATGGGTTTATGATTCAACGTGCTCACATTTGTCCACTCGACTATCCATGCATGCATTCTACCCTTTTTTTTCACTTCTCTTGTCTGCTTTTGCCTTTTTGCTCGTCTCTCCCCTTCCACCTTTAGTCAAATCTGTCCTCCTTTTGTAATCTTTTTCTTACTTTTTCCTCTTTTATAATGATTTGCTCGTGGCAGTCGGAGCATAAGGGTGCTGAGTTGGTTTAATAGTGGGACAGGAGGAAGCCTGGAGCACTTTGGTGCAGGTCCAGCACAGATCTGGTGGCAGTGTGCAGATCTGATTCTAGTTCATGGCTAACCATGAAAAGTCGAGGCTGGTTTTAGCAATTTTTTTAGCAAATCTGAAATTGTCAGTAATGAATCTCAGACTCACTATTATTTGTAAGGTCAGAACTCCAAGTTTTTGCTCCTTATAGTCGGTCTAATCATTCCTGAAGTGAGTCTTTGTCCACCAGTCACTCTGAGGCCACTGAGTTTAAACCAGCCTCTAAACTCCAACCCAGGTCTTTATCCTCGCGCCGCTGATGGGGGACACGATGTCTCTGGCCTGGCACAGATAAACCTACTAAGTCCCGTAAACACTCCTTTTCCTGGGAGGATATGAGCCTCCGATACATTTATTTTTTCAGGCATCTGAGAAAACACGAGAGGCGTTTTCTGACATTCCGTCAGACGACAGGCATTCGTGTTCTGGTTTTCCTTCTGTGTCACCTGCGAACCAGTTGTCGGCATTTACATTAACCCTCTGAACCCCCTTAAAACCCACGGGTGGGATTGAAGCGCATAATGACGTTTGTTCGTGCCAGAAAATCTAAAAACAGATTTCTCACCCGTTCAATTGGACAATCAAGATATTCCAGCAAAATATGTTATTGTACATGTCTAGGTTAAAAAAAAATGCCAAAAATTAACCCTTGACTCCTACTAGATTCTGCAAAAGCAAAAAATTCTACACTCCTCAGTGCAGCTATGAAGCTACTAGTGACTCAGCTGTGACCAACCGGCACAGAAGGAAAATTCAGGAACTATTGGGCTGAAGTGGGTTGAGCTGCAGGCTGTGTTTCCATCAGGCAGATCAGAGAGAAATGTGGAAACTAATAAAAATGTAAATAGTAAAATATCTATAGCGTGTAGAGTCACTGTGATTTTTTTCCACATTGGTGCAACCTGTGGGCACTTGGAAACATGTGGATTTTTGGAAAGCAAATTATCTAAGAAATTCAAATGGCCTTTTTTTCTGTTTTCATGATTTACGACATTATAACTGCACCACACTCTCTTCAGTATTGTCACCCCCCTTTCACGGAACATTATACTCCTTCCAGGACATACTTTCAGTCTTTTCACACATTTTAGATACTTCACGGCCTCTTCAGATGATGATTTTCCACTCGCTGACAGATTTTCAGTTCACACTAACGCACAAAGCTGGAGACAAAACGCCATATGTCAGCCGAGGAACAGGTGAAATATTTATGTCTGCTCCTCTTTGGATGGATTACATGGCCTAGCTTCATAGAATGCTTCTATCAGTCGTGAACAGAGGGCTTGAATGTCGGTCTGGACCACCACCTCACACATGTATAATGCATCGAGCCGGCATATGTTTCCTCAATGCATGCAGGCTAGGTTTAGGGGAATGTTTCCGGGCGTGTTTTCCAAAGCTGCATTCAAACAAGCGATCGCCTTTTGTCGTTTGATGTGCCGAACGTGTGTTTGGCCTTGTGTGTGTGCAGGGAGTGGAGCCTTACTCAGCGTTATCAGCGTTTTATTGATGCGTTTCATTACAGCGCTCCTCCCCTGTAACGGTGAAACAGGCTGGGTTGGATCATCTAATCTGGATCAGCGATGGCCCAGAGAAGCAGCGAGCGCTCGCAACTGGGCCACCATTTGCATTACATAACCGCTGTGTTGCTGGGCTGATTCTGCGCCTCTATTTATTTTTATCGTTTGATGCCCGCCCGCCCGCGGATGAGACTCCGTTCGTCAGGCAGGGACGTGCACGGTGAGCCCGACGGCCGTGGACGGTCTGCGAGCTGTTGCTAGCTGCTGCCAGCCAGCTTTAAGTAGGTCACGGCAGAAGCTCTGTCAGGAGTCTGAGCTGCACAGCGGAGGCTATCGCGCATCGTTTGTAAGGAGATAAGCATCCGCAACAAATGAGAGAAAAATACAATTTGAAAATACCAGAGATGGGTTATAAGAACTGTACCGAGGTGTCATTCACGCTGCTGCTGTGGTTACATGAGGATAGTTGTTGCCGATTGAATACAAGCGGCAACGATGAACAACTCTATTAGAAAATCCTTGTTTGTTTTTTTTCATCAAAAGTTAACTCCATTGAGCTCAACTTTTGATTTTTTTTCATTTGATCTGAACCTAAATTACTCGAAACCTCGGTCTGCTGACAGTTCTCAGCCTCGATTTAAAACGAACCACAGTTTGGGTTCATTTCAACTCCTGAAAACATTTTTCTGACTTTATGAACAATAACCTACAGCAGGCTACCCAAGACCTGGAAAAAGGTCAAATGAACTCATGGGAAGAGGTGGAGATGAAGCTTGTTATTGACATCAAGTGAAAAATAACGGTATTTTCTGAGAGCATGAGGATGAGTGAGAGGAGATATGAGAGGATGGGAAAGCAATAACCACCTGAAGATACCCAGTGAGCACCAACAACTTGGACTCCATTGTAGATTTCTGGTTGGAAACTGGGATTGTATTTAGTTTGAAGGCCTCCAGGCAGCTGAAATGCAACTATCAATGTGTCAGTAAACCTTTTTTGATCTTAATTCGGTTGTAGATTCAAAGCTTTGCAAGGTTTCTCATGTTAAATGGTGGAAGATCTGGATAGACTAGACTGTTGGGGGGAAACAATTATCCTAAAAATAACCAAATGCTAATAGGGTTAAACACCTTTTCAACAGAGAAATGCTCGCTATGTTAATAAGCTGCAGCAGCGGTATACAAAAGTGAATGATGATGTGAGAAAAAGTCATGAAGTTCTTTGTTGTTCTTGCACAATTGCAATTTCAAACAAAAACTAACCAGATCAACTGAATAGAAGGTAACCAAAACATGAGCCTTGGTTTGGACGTTTAGTTAAGACGTTAACTCCAACTACTGAGACAACTGATGCTACAAT
>NW_007578355.1:207925-309716 GCF_000690725.1 Stegastes partitus
GGTGTATAGATAATGGATGGATGGATGACGCAACATCTGTTAGGCTTCTCCGAGACTCATGGGTGTGGTCGTAACCTGTGCTTCCATGTTAAGTAGCTTTGCAGATTTCCCACGTTGAAGCATCAATAAAGTGTTATCGTTATCTCATCTTATTATATATATATGGTGGATTGTGGCCAACTGGTGCGTATCTATCCTTCATCTAGTTTCATATGTTCAGTGAAAGTGCCCCGCCTCGATCACGGCGGCGAATTCTTCAAACGAGCACTCAAATTATATCAAAAAGCAGGAATGTGGAGAAAAGAAGTTTGCCCGTTTTCACACCTACGTCCACCTGGCCTCGCTGTCAGAACGCGGTTCTTTGGGAAAGTTTCAAACACGAATCCAACCTGTGATGAAAAGTGGTTTCCAAATTGGATAAACAGCACATGTGGAGTGATGTATAATCACCTCAAGGCGCTGGCTTCGACATCCAAACTGATTGCTGGTTAGAATGGATACGATGAGTCTCCTGTCATACGTCCAAAACCTTCCCAGATGCCAAAAAAGGCACTCCGGTATCATCTCGGCATCCATCAATCCGTGTCTGTACCAATTTCCACCAAACAAAGGATCCTTGTTTGCTTCTATCTACGATGTGGCGTCTAATGCGTTTCCTCAAACCGTGAAGAAATAGTGAAGTCCCTGTTTTGTCTTCCACACCCTCTTCGCTGCCAGCATTTATAATGTGTGCAGCAGTGCAATCATGCTCAGAGATAATTGATAACAAAAGGCCAAATTGAAAACACTCTGCAGGGGAGGGTTAATAATCAAGTCCTCCACATTACTGATTAAACGCTTGCTGCATAGTTGTGAGTTGTATTGAATAAACAGCATGTGGTAGCGCTTTCCTGTTTATCTCCAAAGTATTGGCTTTTTTTTCGCTAAATCCTTCTGGCTTTCGTCAAGCCGCCTCCTCGTATAAAAGTCTTTTACGTGCTGATTTGCTGCCATGCTGTTATATCAGGCTGCAACTTGTTTCATTGGCCCGTTCGCCACTGGCAAAAGTAGCACAATAAAGTTGTCCCGAAACGAGCCCGAAAACAGACAAATTAGTTTGGTTTATGCTAAATTTAAGTGCAAATGAATTAGATGGTATGCCAGCATGGAGTCCACTTGGCAAGATTGGATTTCCTCCTTCTTCTTCCCCCCCCTCCCCTCCTCCCCTACGTCCTATTACAGCTGCTTGTTACAATGCAGAATGGAGACATAAAACCAAGCAGGGGATGGGAAGAAACGCTCGCTCTAATCTGATTGGCTCCCACATCGTCAGGCAGACAAACGGAGAGGTTTGATATTATTACTGAGCAGCTCAAACTAATTGAGCGTAATTATACAGCAGAAATCCTCCGACAATGCCGTCCTCGGCGCGGGCCTCGTTCTCACGCCATGTGTATTACAGGATGCCAGGCTCGGGGGACGAGCGCTCACTCGGCACTCACTTAGCGTGTCAGCTTGATTCTCCAGCAACTGGTGGAAAGCGTGGTGGCCGAGCCGAGGCTGATTGGACAATTTGGGTGGGAGCCAGTTACATAAAAAGATTCTTGGAGCAAGTCTCTCACACTTCATCTTAAATGAAGTTCCTCGGCGGGGGTGTACCAGCCTCCGGCCGGGAGCTCTGACAGCTCCCCGGGCGCGCAGGTGACATACCGCGCATACCTGGGCTCACCGCGTGGGTAGCCACGGGGCCGCAGGGTGTGGGAACCCGGCAAACTTTTGAGACGCTCGCCGACTTGGAGAGGCGTCCGTTTTCCCTCCCCTCGTCTCATGGGAACGTCTCATGGGAGCCTCTCGACGCGCGATTACAACCTTGGCTTTTTCCCTCGACTCCAGTCTGAAACCCGGCGGCTTCCCCCACGTTCAACCACACGCTGCGGATACGACTGAGCGGCCTCCGCGCGCTGGTAAAACTGCTCTAATAACCGCTGGGGCTGTTTTGATACGAGCCACTCGTCTGGTTTTCCGACCTCCGAGTAACAAGCCTGTGTTTTTATTAGGGCAATTATATCATTTTTAATCGCTCTCGGGATCCCGTGGAGTTAAATGCTTCTTTTCTCGATCGTCAGAATATGAGAACGCTGGTGTTTCAGGTGAGCGAAGCAGCAGAGAAGCGCATTTTGCTCTGGGTGATAATGAGCCCAGCATTCCAATTGACCTGCTTCTTCTCAGCTCGGCATCTCCTCCGCTAATGTGCGCCGAAGCCTCTGAGCCGTGTCACAAGTTGCGTGTGCGTCCGCCTACCGAACACAGATTGACGCTATAAACGCTGCTATCTTCGAGGGTTTTTATCACTCGTCGCTCGATCAAACGCGCTTCAGTAATCAAGTCGGACAATGAAAGAAGCAGCTCTTGGGTTGGTTCCAAACCGCTTTTTTATTACTTTTTCTGCTCTGTGTGTGTCCCCCCTCTTACCCAGGGCCCTCTGCCAGCTTTAATAATTGGATGTCCATTTTCCCCCTCGTCCAATGAAACCATCCTTTGTCTCCTTTTTGAGTTGAGGGGCCAATTACCAACTCTCTCCTTCCAATCATGGCAGAGATCAAAGTTGATACCGGGGCCGCGTGCGGTCCGAGTCACATGCGTCGCTCCCCAAACATTAGCGCTTTGCAGCGATCTCTATTCACCCTTTGATTTCCCTCAAAGGAGCACAGTGGCAGCAACACAGAGGGCTTTTGACGAGGACGAGACGGCCCTCTCTGTATCAGCCGGCGTTATCTCTCCGCAGGATCAAACGCTCTCATTGTGTCCTCACATTTACTCTGGGCTCAAGTGGAGGTTTATCAAGACAAGAGAGTCACACAGTTGAGGAGTAAATTTGTTCAGATAAGAAGCAGGAAAATAAAGAGGTGTTTCTATTTTGATGCGAAGAAGGTTTTGATTGTGCTGCTTTATTTTACTTAAAACAGCGTCATCAGATCAGATGTTTGTCCTGCAGAAGCATTTTCTTTTCTTGTGACTTCAAAGCGTATTTATACTCTTTAACCATCTCATCCCCTAAGGCGTGTTGCCTTTACAAAAAAAAACTTGAAAATGTCATCTTTTGTTAGAGCCTTAAACTGTAAAGAATGAAAATATCATCAGATTTTTAACTTATTCAGCAGTTTTTTCCATTAATCATGTAGGATGTGCACCTCCTTCTGACAAATGATCTTTAAAATCAGTTAATTGTGCATGAACCATTCAAATATATCCCCCAAAAATGAGGTGTTTGCGTGAATCAGATTCTCGAAAAAACTAAAAATTCTACAGTAAAATGAAAAAAAAAACATGAGTAACTCAACTGTGAACAGCAGTCACATGAAATAAGAAATCAGTGACTATCCAGTTGAATGGCAGGATGTTTGAATAGACCAGACAGGGGACAAGTATGAATAATATGATGAGAGATGAGGTTAAAGTACATCATACTTAATCAATCAAAAAATGCAGGATGACTGAAAAATGATATGTTGGCCACTATACATGGAGGAGCAAGTTGTTGGAAGATACATTCAGCATGGTGACATTTTTATTTATTTTTTTCCAGTTGATGCACAGAGTAGAGACAAATGCCTAGTTTGTAGTCTGTTGCAAAAAATAAAATAAAAATATATATTTTTAAATTAATCTATTTATTTGTTTGTTTTATTTATTTATCCATCCCAGTATTGGTGACACTTGCAGGCTTTTTTTTTTATTTTTTATAATTTAGTAAATAATTTAATTTATATATACATACATTTTTCTTTGGTTTTTTTTTTCGTTTTTTCTTTCCTTTTTTTTTCACCCAGTATTGGTATCACTTGCTGAAACTTGCAGAAACTTGCAGTTTTTTTTTGTTTGTTTTTTTTTTTAAATAGAAAATTTAGTTTATATATGTACACATTTTTCTTTCTTTTTTTTTTCTTTTTTCACCCAGTATTGGTAACACTTGTATTTTATTTTATTTTTTTAATTTAGTAAATTTTTTGTTTATTTTTTAAAATGTAATTTATGCCATTCTGACTTTGCTATGCTGCACAGACGACATTTTTAAGTTTTCTCTACTTCTAGTCATGGCTGTGCTTCCATGCAGGCACAGGACTTCTTATCACAGTGACAAATGAGCCCACAGTGAGTTAAAAACATGGCGGGGGCAGAAAATGCCCAGAAACTGCTGTGGCGTCAGAAGGTTTGGCCATTTCTCATGGACCAGTAATCCTGCAGTTTAAGCACATATTGCATTGCATGTAGCACCGTAGCTGCAAGCTCAGTGCCTGCACTTCCATCTTTTGGGTTCACTGTGTTGAAACAGAGGCTCGTCTGAGTGTGGAGAGTTGAAACATGATCCGAACACAGTAGTCAGGAGGGCTTATCGCAGGGTGTTAACCCCGTCCACCTGGCACAGGAAGCCTCATCTCCAGGGATGTTTGTTTCTCATATGCAGATGAGGGCACCATCTTTTGGATCCCACACTGGCAAAACTGCAAGGTTTGGGTCTGAACACGGCGAAACTGGCAGAGGGGCAGCTAACAGGATTGGACGTGGAGATTAGGAGCGAGGGAGCAGGGGTTGCATCTGTCGGCGAGGAGAGCCACCCACCTCCTCACCTTGCAGCTGGGGCAGGGGGACAGGCTCCTTCTATGGAGGCCTGGCAGGGCTGGGTGTGGGGCGCGAGGGGCAGAAGGTGGCAAGCACGTCCTGTATTTTCCTGCACAGAGGCCGCCCTGTGATCACATCCTCCTCATCAGGCACCGAGCCAAGTCCTCAGCTGGGATCTGAGAGGGCCCTTTCATGCTCGGTTTTTCTAAGGGGGGCTGTAAATGTGGTGGTTGGGGGGGGTCGGCCTTGTTGTTGGATCGAGATGTGTCGCCGTAAATTCTTTTTCTTAAGGCCGGCACACATTTTAATTCGTTTGGTTCATCGTGGGCAGCGTGACTGATTGGAAGATCTCAGAAAATAAGAAAAAAAATCAATTTCCTGCTTCTAACTGAATAATTTATTCAAGTGTTGGTTGGTGGTCTGGGAAGTGCCATAATGACCCTACAATCACTTCCCGTCCAGTCCAGGGAAATATTTACATGTTTCCGCATTAGCTCCGACCGCTAGGTAAATACATACAGAACCCACTTTAACACTTGATATACGGCTTCATATAAGTGCTGTTTGTTTTGATCCGGGTGGGACTGAGTGCATGCTTGTCGAATATATGTGCTCACGTTTGTAGATGCAAATTAGCTTGAGCTAAGACGCATTACGGGGGGTGAATGGATGCCTTCCAGGGCAATTGTCGCCATCTAACGGAGGCTGCACTGGTCGTTCTTGACGGGCCAGTTCCTTCCAGGTGTTCGCAGGAACGCTTCTTCCTGGCACCTCGTGACCTTTTGGTTTTTAAAGGGTTGGAGGTTAAAGCTAATAGGGCTAGGACCTGTTTTTATTTTTGCCCTCCTGGCGTGACACGACAGCTTTGGAATTCCGCCGCCTTGTAATTTGCAAATAGCGTCTGGCAGTGACGTAAACTGCCTCCGCGGAGTCGTCCAGGCCACTCCGAAGCACAATAACTTATTCATGATATTATGTTTATGTTGGTTTCCCATTAGTCTCATTGAAGCTTTGACGAATGGAGCGGCTCGTTGCTAAAGACGGAAACAGTCAGTCATTCCTGTCTAGATTCAATTTTCTGGCCACTCCAGACCAAAATCATTATGCGGGCATTAGTGTCATGATGCCTTTTCACTGACAAATGAAGCATCCTTAAATTGCCAAAGGATGCATTATTAAAACCTCAGCCCTTATTATATGGACATGGTTGCTCCGTCTCGGTTGATTGACCGCCATTGCGAAATGGTTAACACTGGTGCGATGTATAAATGACTCCTTTCGTTAGCTTCAATCCGATTGTTCATCTCTAAACCGACAGCGAAAGCACCGTTTTCCCACACAGTAGATTTCTTTTTAATAAAGGTCTGCACAGAACCGGCTTGGATGGTAAACAGTTAGTCACCTACAGGAATGCGTTTTGGGAAGGGCAATGGTTTTTACACCTGCATCACCTCGGCTGGCTGGCTGGTGCGAAGCTACTGTGTCAGATGTCATAAATTCCTCGGCGAGGCTTGCCCAGGCGCCTGCTGACTGATGAGTTTGTAATCTCAGTTTGAGCAGGAGCACCACCTGCCACTCAACTCCCATCAATCACCGTGATAGCCACGGGTTATGAGCTTAAGTCTCGGTGGGAGAAAAGAAAAATGGGGGGAAAAAAAAGAAGTTTATGTAGGTCAGCAGGAGCAGAAAATTCACACTCGTAGTTTGCTGTCGTGCAAAATGTAAAAATAGATGCTTTTTGGCTGATTTAACAGTAATTTAGCAGATGACTGTAAGTGCATGTAGTTTATGAGCATTTGACTGCACAGCAAGAGACACAAAGTGAGCATGCAGGAGTTTTTTCAGCAGAAGTATTCCTGCTGCTGGTTGATGTTATTAGGGTTAAGTGGTGCAAGATTTACGGGGAGTCTGGCAACCGTCTACTGAAGAATTATTTCTACATAAATAAATAAATCAATAAATAAGAATCATTTCTACACCCTTAAAAAAAAACAAAAAAAGTAAATAAATAAATAAATATTTTTTAAAAATATTTTTGCAGGTAGGGGCTAAAAAATATCCTGTAAAAAAATTGAAATAATCAAATAAAAAAAATGTATAGCCTTAATTTTACATGTGTTCATGTGTATTTATTGTTTTTTACTTTTTTAATATTTCATGAAAAATAAAAAATAAATTGTAAATAATTTTTATACAATAAATTGTATAAAAAATCAATAAATATCTATAATAACTATAATAACTAATAAAAAACTAGAGCTTATACATCTCATACAATGATGAAACAACAGTCATTTGACATTTTTTGTTGTGAAAACTTCTGTAATTGTACAAGATGTGTCTTATAAATAACATTTCTTTCTTTTAATTGCCGCTAGTTGTGTCCAATTTTAGAAGCATATTGACATTATTAAATTTAACCGTTTCAAATATCTGTGAAACTAAAATTAAAGTTTTATTAGACGTGTAAATTCACAGCCTAACTTGTGTAATTCGACAAATATGGAACCAATCTGTCAACAAAATTCCACAAAATTGCACTTTTTCCTTTTTCTTCACAGTGTGCATTGGAAGATGGCAAGAAAACCAAACATTCAGATCATGATGATAGTCCCCGCTGATCATTTTTACACCTCAAACTCAATACACTTCTGCTGCTTCCATCCTCTAACATGCTCCATCAACGTCTCTATTTGTACAAAGATCTTCAGTTGCCATTCTCTCAGATTGTACGTTGCTCCCGCTGACTCAAGTTTTCAGAGCACGACTGAAGTTTTGGGACGCATCCACCGAGCAATCATTTCTGTCCAGTCAGACACCAATCAAGTACAAAAATAAAAGCATGATTGGTGGATAGTTGAGGGAGAAACGTGGCAGCGCTGCCAGCGAGGCTTCCACATTTTCCATTCTGAATGAGAGAGCTGTCATTATCTATTGTGCAGCCTTCTCCACCAGACCACTGGGAAGGAATCTAAACCTGCAATCTGAGATTCAAAGTTCATTCTCGGCGTGTCGCTCGGGATGCTGGTTAGCGGAGGCTGGTAGGAGTCATGATGTTGGAAACAGCAGCCCAGAAAAAAAAGGTCGCTTTAGTAGCTGTTGTGGAACTTTTGATCATATTTCATCGTCTTCTTTGTGGATTGTAAAGACGTCTTGGCTTTAAGGCTGATGCTTGAAGTTAAGTTTGAACCTTGGGAAAACATTCTCAGTGTCTACATTGATGATTTAAATCTTTTCATTGTGATCTTTATTAGTAGAGTGTGTGAAAGATGGTCAAACCCTTTGTAATTGCACCAATGTTTTTTTTGCGAGGAGTTGCTTTGAAGCTCAGTGTGGTGGATTTCCGTCATGCATGACTCCTATGTCTTCCAAAAATGAACAGTTGGAGCATGAGTGAACCATGCAAACAGACCATTTTCATTAAAATATGCATAACTTCAAGCCTTCATACAATTTAAACTGCCGAGTTATCTAAAAATTCACCCTCCACATAGTTGACACGAATGAGGAACTTGGCTAAAGAGACCAACTGTTTTTTCACACCAGGCTGTAAACATGTTTACTTCCTGCTGTAAAGTCGAGCATTTAAACAGGGACGTCTGTGGAAACCGACTCACTTTTAGATGTAGCCCCCAGTGGACATTCAAGGAACTGCAGTTTTTGGCACTTCATTTTTTTTTTAAACCAGAGATTGTTGCTTAGTTGTGATGAAACTAGGGCTTTTCTGGGCTCCAGATATTTGCAATATGCGTGCTCAGATGGCATAGAAGTGGCCGGAACGCACAGGCAGTATTGTAGGGGCAAATATTCAGATCTCGGAATTGATATCCGGATACCACCACAACGTCCGAATATTTTGATATTTGGATGCTCTGGTCCCGCCCTAGATGAAATGGTAGATGTTTAAATATCCAGCATGCCTTGATCTTTGCAAGGTAGAATTACCTGATTTAGATTTGACTTATTGACTCAAGTGTATTTGCTTATTATGTGGGATTGCCACTTTCTTATTGAACCTAAAGATAAATGACAAATGCTACAGCACAGCAGATCTCCTTGACATTAAAATGCTCCTCAACATTTGACATTGTAGACATGAGACAATCAGTTCATAACTGTTTGTTAGGGGTTACAGTGGGGGGAAAAAAAGCCCCAACTAAATGCAAAATAAAGTGTTGGCGTATGACAGTAACTGCCCTTTGACCTTTAACCCATGTGCCCTCCCAAGTGACAGACGAGTACAAAGCACTTGGATCAAGATCCTGTTTTCCTACTCGAGCTCACGAGTCATGCGACATGTCTGATGTCGAAGTGAAGCGCAGGGGGAAAAAACTCCCGAGGCGAACGTCGGGGAGCTGTTCCATTGGCTGTTTGATACTCCTCTTGCTCTGCCAGTCAGCTGCATGAACGCACACACACACATACAGTCACTTTTTTTTTTTTTATTATCGGTGCCAAGTCTTTCTTTGCTCACATGTGTGCCAGCAGCAGCAGCAGCGGTGGTCATGCTGAAGCAGCCAGCGTTCAGAAGCCACATCATGACAGAGTGTGAGTTTTGGACTGGAGCTAGAGTCGCAGAAAGCGCAGAAACAGCCAAACCCAGAGTCTGAATCAGACTCCTCGGGTGACATGTGTTACTGTTTCATGTCTTTACACGCACGCACAAACACAAACCGCTCACTATCCTGCACACAAACACGTAAAACACACACACGCTCAACCGCTGTCGGTGTTGCCCAGGTGATCTAATCCAACCTGACTCGCTGGTTAAATATTGACAAGAGCTGATGTGGCCTTGCCGAGGAGAGACGAGGATTCAAGACCAGGCACTTTGCTGCCGTGGCTGCACGACTGCCTGCCTGCCTGCTGCATCATCATTCCAACACGAACACACACACACATCGCCGAGTGCACACATGCACACAGTGGCAGGCAGCAGCTGAGACTCGGCAAAGGCAGCGAGGGCAGAAGTGGGGAGCGAAGCGGAAGAAGAGGGAAGGCAGAGATACAGCGGACGAGAAGGATGAGCCAGTTCGCGGACCACGATGTGGCGTCGGTCTGCGGGAGGATCCGAAACGTCCCCTTGCTGGAGCTGCTGGCGGTGAGTCCGTAGGCACCTCTTTACATCCCTCCCCGGCGAACTCAAGGAGGTAACTGGGGCAGGAGGCAGGCTGTCTGGAGCTGGAAGTAGGTCTTGACTGGGTGATAATCAGGCTAACATCCTGCCCCTCCAAAATCCATAACCACCTCCACTGGCCAGACAGGAGACAGGAATCGCCCTGGGTTAGAGGTGGGAGAAGGAGGAGGGCAAAGTTAAATCCATGAGGGGGCAAGTGGAGGGGTAGTTTGGTGCTTGTGTGAGCTGTGCATGTGTGATTATGCAGAAACAGTGAGTACCTCCATTTACTGTGTTTTTTTTTTTTAATATGTTGTGCCGTCAATTGAATTTTGAAACTTTTGCTGCTACTGAAATATTTGCAGCTTCTTTGATTAGCCAAATAACAAACCTACAGATGAGGAAAATAACAGCACTTTAAGCCGTTGGCGTGCGTTTTCAACGTGTGAGTTCCCGTCTGCGTGTGGCGCATCACGAGTGTAGCGAATCTTACCCATGTTCCATATGTAGGTCACTAGCCGACAAGCTGCGACTGCCGCTAATTAGACGGAAGACCCGAGCTTGTTTCACGTTTTCCGACGCGTCCCCAGAAGGGCTGAATCGGTGGACCTGCTTGCCATCTGTACATATTTTCTCCAAGCGCTTGAGATGGATCGTTTATTACCAGGCTGCCATATTTTGGAGTGTGTTCGGGGAGGGGGGGGGGCGGGCGACAGATCTAAAAATACACCACCTATGTTTGAGAATGGCGCTTTTGTTCATTTTTTTTAGCTGCTTTTTTTTTATTGGGCCGGCAAGAAAAAGTCTAAAAACGCAGCAAGGGATTCAAAAAAAAAAAAGAATCATCAGCGCTATCTTTCATTCCCCAAATGTCTCCTCCTGTCCTTCTTCCACTTCTTGTGACTGACTGAGCCAGCGGTGTTTTGTGGAAATCCAGGGGTTCTTAGCCTCTGCCACCGCATGGACGCAATTATGCAGACAAATGTCTCCGCTGAGCTCCGAGACTCCATATATCCTTTATCTAATTACATTAACAGGAGCTGGATAGTGACTAATGGCTCGTGGAGGAGAAGGAGGGGGGCGAAGAAACTGCACGATGAGGAGCTGGAGAGGCCCGGGATGCATGATTGCATTTTTCCATCCTATTTCACTCTCCTCCTCGTGCCCAGATCGCTCCCTGTGCTTTAAGAAATCCCCCCCCTCCAACAATCCCTCCACACACACTGACCCACTGAGCCTTTTTCCAGCACTTTTTTTTACATTTCTGTCCTCCTTTTTGGAATTTTTGTCATTTCTGTGTTCGCTCAAATCAGAATAAAGCTCCGTAAGGGCAACAAGAGACTCCGTCCTGAGCGTCACACGAGGCCACGAGCGAACGCTGACTTTTTGTGCTCGTCTTTGGCGTGCGAAACACCTTAAAGGTCCAGGAGTGCTTTTTTCTTTTCTCCTTGTCATCCTCAGCTGCCGCGCTGTTCCTTAAATAAAAAGCTTTCTCAACCTGCCAACGGCTGTGACGATGAAAAAAAAATATTAAGGACAGCCAAAGCCACGGTCTCTACTCATGTCTTAGTCATCCGGTTTTGCATTTTCTTGCCCATTAGCATCCCGAGCATGCCGTAGTGTTTGTACACTGACTGTAGCTCCTTCACTGGTTTAAAATCTGGTGTGATGCATGCAGAGACGATGAAAACTCTTGCTGATGAGTTAAAACAAGCAATGACAGTTGGTTCATCTATGCATCCAGCAGACGGAAAGCTGTTCTTTTCCAATGAGCTAAGATGAACTGGTGATGATTCTTCGTGGGTTCATGACTACAAGCAACCCTCTGCACATGCAAGTACAGTCGTGACTCAATAATCCGACCCTTAACAATCCAGAAACCTACAGGTTTTTAGGAAAAACAAACAGAACCCATGGAAAAATAGCCTTAACATACCGACAGCCTTGGATTCCGACTCCAGACTGCAGGACTTAATGCTCAATTTGGATTTTTTGTGAAATCGAAAGCCAGGTTGTTCACATTTCCATTTAAATACGACTTGTATGTGATCTGCTGTTTGAACTTCATACGAGCCTAAAGTGTCCTGCAGAAGAGGACACAACGACGTCACACGCAGCCAAGTGTTTGCAGAAGTAAACACAGATGGTAATGATGGAGCGTCTCTTGCAATTTTAAAGTTTTTCTATAAGTTTTAAAATCGCAAGATACGCTCCACCCCTCCGGCAAAACGAGCACGATCGCACCAGTCAATTAGGTGTGAAATCCAGCGATGTGTAGTGTTCTAACAATACACTAGTTATTATAACAACTATAAACAATAAATACTAACAAATGAGCCTTCAAGCATCAAGCCCTCCTTGTATCTCGACCTCCATCTTGACAATCTGACAGCCTTGCTATCCGACATGAAAGGTTTTACATTTAGTGTCTAATTTTTTTGACTGCAATCTAATGTCATGCACGTCTATGGAAACAGTGCAATTTATTTGACAGAAAAAAAACAAGGAAGTGCTCACAGATGTTTATCGGCACTAAGACACACTTTCAGTTCGTTTCCATGCTTCTAATATCTGCTCTGTCCAAACACAGCCTGCAGTTCAGCCAAAAAGTTCCTAAATCCACAGTTGAGTCACTGCTGGCTTCATAGTTGCAGCAAATAGTGCAGAATTTTCAGTTTTTTTGCAAAATATACAGACATTTTGTTGCATTTTTTAATGAGCTGTGTACAATAAAGTGATTTTCAGATTAGATTTGGTTACATTTTGCGACTGCAGGTCATAGATGAGTAGTTCAAGGATCCTCAAATGTAAAAAACCCAATGACTCTTGCCGTTTTTACAGCTTCTGGCTCTGATACATGTTGTGAGTTGGGGGATTCATTAAAAGAAAATGTACCTTTCAAACCCTCTGGCAGGTTCAGAGGGTAAAAGGAGCGGTTACCTGACACGCAGCAGAGTATGAGTCGGGTCTTGAGTTGACATTTTGGGATGTGCTGACACTGGAAAAGACAAACTTGGGTTTAACTTTAAAAAAAAAAAAAGTACGCATTCCAAAAATAGCTTGTGTCAGGAATAAATACACTGAACCTTCACCATTTAACTCGAATTCCTTAAAAATACCAACGATGAAATCCAGCAATGACATGAGAAAAGTCATCTCCGCACTACTGTTTGTGAGCAAACCTTAAATGCAGGACGTCACATTTGAGTGGCATGTTGCATTTAAGGTGTCGATTACAGCTCTACTATCAAGCAAACTACCGACTGTCAGTCATCGGCGATATCTGAATGAGTGAACGAGTCCAGACGCATTCTTGCGTTTTGCTCGCGCTCCGGTGCCACATTGCATCGCCCAAAAAGAAAGAGATGAGCCGCCAACAGCTGCAAAACATTAGCCAGCTAATCGTGGATGGTGACGGCTCGAAGAAGAGCTTGGGAAACAAAAAAAGTATTAAATCGTTGGGAAAACATTTAGCTTTTTTCTTTGTGAAGTCTAATCGGCAGTGGCATGCAAAGTCCCTGTTTGATTAATGTGTGCATGTTTCTAGTTTGTGCAGAACGGCCGGGCTTCGGTGCCGTCTGGGGGTGTTGGTTGTGGGGTTTGAAGTGATTTAAAGGGAATTTAATTGCATTTATTTACATTGCACTTATGAGTTTAATTGTTTGTCTGTAGATTTAGGCATGTGCATGTTTGTAGATGGATGCCGTCCTCTGCTGTGCTCGCTGCACACACGACAAAAATGACAAGAAAATCATCTACATCAAATTCCAGAGACGAATTCCTGCCAATTTTAAACTGCAGATGCACAGGATGCTCTCACGGTGGAGTTTGTGTGGCGTTATGTTCTCTCTGTCCATCCCATTCTCGCTATAAATTCTTTGAATTTGGTCCAAACGTGTACGCGAGTCAAGGATGATACAAATCGGTTGCCAAAGGTTGCTGTGACATCTTTAACCTCTTAAGACCTGGCGTCCACATGCGTGAACCACACTTCCTCTGTCGTTGTCGCACTCAATGTCACTTTCGGCAAATTCGTAAAAATCCATAAATTAGCCGCGTCATTGTTTAAGCCACAGTGTGAACAAAGCAGCGGCTTATAGTCTGGAAATTACGGTAACATCTAAGAGGATGATAAAGCGATGACGTTTTATGTAGAAAGATTACATCTGGACACACGTGGACATAAACTGCTGCTTGACTGGTTGGCGGTGATTGTAGTTTAATTTGAAAGAAATGTTTTTGTCTCGATGAAATGTCGCTGACTCGTGTAATTCAGCAGAATAGCAACTTCTGTAGGCGCAAAATAGGCTGCGTTAGTCATATGTTCTCTTAACATGAGAATTGTCACCTACACGGCTTTATATATCCTTTCAAAATAAAAGCATGTCACCATTGGTTTTCGCTTTTTTACATTGATACTGTCTCATTTAAACTATATCCAATTAGGAAGCCGTCACAGTCCCTGGTATGTTCATTTAAAACATCCTAAAGAGGTTTTTCTTTCTTTCAGTGCAACTTTATCCACTAATACACTTTCTACTGTCTTTTAATTGTTTCCCGTCGTCTTTGTTAATTCTCTGGTCAGTGAATAAAGCAGGTGTCAGTAGTTTCCTATTTTTCCCCCTCAGAGGTTTGCGGCGGGGCTTACAGGAGCTCAGCAGTCTGCTGGCTCACATTACTTTATGCTAATATCCCCCAGCTGCAACCTGCACCACCCTCTTGCTTCCCCGCTATGCTTTCTCTGCCTCACACACACACAAACACACACACACAGATGCACAAAAAAATACACTCCAACAAGCCCCCGGGACAGTCACGGGAGGGCCATGAAAAGGAAGCCGAGATGATTAATTAACTCTGCCCTCATTTTGATACCGCCTTATTGGCTTTCAACAGTCGAAATTCGGCTTCAGAGCTTTGCATAGATTATCCTCCCACCACCACCACCACCACCACCAGCACCACCAGCACCACCCAAAACAGACACACAAACACACTTCCAAAAATATTGAGGTCATGTTGTTACTCATGCTACGGTGAATGCGTTGGTTGCTCAGCAGACAGCGAGGTGTTGTCTGTTTTTTTTCGACAACGGTTTTTTTCCGCTAATGAGAAAGAAGCTGCACTTACAGGAAACTGGCTGCAAACACCGCTGACACACACCCACTGATATATTGACCCCAGAATGGTTGTGATTATAATCGTTCATTTGGGTTTAACGACATGCAGGCGAACCACCTGGATTGAACCTCTTGCTCAACAACTGCTCGTAAATATCCGCCACATTCTCTCTTGGATTCATTTGCACACGTTTATATGATGAGCTGACTCTCGGTAGTCATGAGAACGCTGCTTTGACAGAACGGTTTTGGCGGTGTCAGCGACTTAAGTGATCATCCTGCAGGATTAAAGAGCGAAAACTGGTTTGTTTTTAGTCACCAGTGTAGCCCTCTGCAACCTGAAACCTGTCAGGAGGGGTTAAAAGGCAGAAAGTGTTTGAAAAATGGCCAAAATTAGCTCATATGTCAGAGTCAGAGAGGTTTAAAACAGAGAATGTGTGCTTCTTGGGCAACTTATCCGTGATGTGGCGTCCAATCAGGAAACCAAATCAAGATGATATTTCATCAAAATCTTTTTATTGTGCAGTTCCTTTTTTTTTTTAATTGCCAAAACTAGATAATTTGATGTAATTACATTCTTTAAAATACCAAAAATTCACCACTTCAGCACATCCAAGAAGAGTAGGCACTTAATAAGACTTTAGAGCTCAGTTTTACAACTTTTCAGTTGAACTTGGCTGAAATGAGCAAAGAGGAAACAAGTATGAAAACATATTAAACATTTTTAGTCTTTTTTTTCTTTAAACTATTGATAAAACTTGATTAAAACAACTTGATTCCACTTTTTTAAGTTTTTTTTGTAAAATTGAAAATCTCATTTTTGGCAATATATGATATTATATATGGAGCAGTGAGAGTGCCAAATGACAAAAATAAATCGATAAAATATTAATAAAATAAAAGTGGGTGAAAAAATAAATAATGTGGCAATATTAATCAACAATTAATCCATAAAAAAAGGCTAAAAGTAAAAATATAAAGACACAGAAATAAAAAATTTTTTAAAATAATTTGTTTTTTTATTTCTATTTTTTTAAAGTTTTTAATTTAGTTTTTTATTTATTTATATTTTATATTTTTTTATTTTTTAAATTTTGTGATTATTTTTAATTTATTTTATTTTTTAGTTTTTTCTTTTATTTTTTGTAATTTATTTTTTGTAATGTCGCTTTAAAAGCAAAGGAAATATGTGCAGAAAAATGTGCGCAGTAGGAATGTCGCTGTGCCTTTGCTTTTAAAGCGACTATAAAAAAAATCTTCTGATTTATTTTTGTAATTTGGCACTCTCACTACTCCATAACTATAACATATAAATGCTGCACAAAAGCTATTTTTTAATTCTCTCTACTTGTATCCATCGTAATACTCTTTCCACATATGCAGGACTTTAAATTATGAGTAAAAGAAAAATGCCCAGAAGCTGCTTAAGATACAGAGGATTAAATAAAGAAATCCTTCACTCATAACATTCAGATCATTCGTGCTTTTTATGCAGCGAGCATCGATCTTCAAATGACAGTTTAATCTGCCTGTTAATCCTAAATCCAGTCCATGTGAAGCCCATCGCCTGCCTCACATGTGCATCCTGCTTTCAGCGCTCGCTCATGTGCAAACAAACATATCTGCTCGGGTCCACGTGTGCTCCGATGTGGTCATCTCGTGTGTGTTTAGCTCTGTTTGCGCATCGATACCGCCGTTTGCTCTGGACTCCAGGTGCTCCAGCTGGTCCCTGCAGCGGCCCCGGCCCTGACCGACCGCACTCCGGTCCCCCTGTGCTTTTTCCATTGATGACAGAGTACAGACAGCTTTACGGCATTAAAGGGCCCCAGCAGCAGAGCGAGGCAACACAATAGCGCTCCTGTATTTCGCCTGCACTCTGGGGAAAAGGCCCGCAGCACAGTTGTCTTTCATTTTTCTATTTCGTCTTGTAAACCCTCATTCATCTGTTTGCTATCTATCTCCTCGCTTTTCTCAAAATCCCACATTGTGCGCACACTGGGAGTCATTGTGTGGTTCATCATCTTCTGCTTCCCACCCAAACAAAAGATCACCTGCCCGGCTGCGTGATGCGTCACAGGGTGGGCGCCCTGAGGGGAAGCAGCCCTGCAGCTCCACGTGGAGGCCTGCACGTCCTGATGGGCTCCTCTTATCTGCACTTTCACCCGTTTGATGCAACCTATTTCCACACTTCTGGAAATTCAGATTCGCCCCAGCAACGGGAGGGCTTTTTTTTTTTTTCTGGCTTGTGTTGCTCGTCACCAGAAAACGGCTTTAATTCCGTGTGACATATTTTACAGAAAACGGCCAGTGGTTATTTTCATAGCGTAAGCCATTCCCTGAAATGTTTTCTCCACAATATCCTGCGCTGGAACCGGCCCCGTATGCAGAGACGGATGCAACAAAAGCCGGGAGATCTGTCTTGCCTCAAACTGCCCGCATTATAATAAGGTGTTGTTTGCAGGGAACCTGATTTTCTCTGACGTGGCTAATGCGCTCTGTCAGAAGCGTTTGCGGCTGATGCTAGCCTTGTCTGGGCTCTGCGAAAAGTCAGCGAGAGGGGAGAGGGGGGAGCCGAGCGGCGGTCCGGCTCGCCGCGTTCGCCTGCTGGCTACACCGCAGCCTCGCGGTCGGGAGGCGATGACCTTCACGGCGGATCCGGTGTCAGGGCCGATAGGTGCGTCAGGCTTTTGCGCTAATGCGGACGTTTTCTAATCACCCTGCAGGTTCGAAGCTTCCCTTTCAAACCGCACTCAGGGTTGTGTTATCTCAGCCACCGCCGCCGCCGTCGCCGCATTACCACCAAATGCCAAGTATCAATATGAGGCGCTGAGAGGAGTTATCACCGTGATTAGGATGAAATTCATGCAGGAGCCGTTTGATGAGGCGCCATTATGAAGAGTCAGTGGCTGGAAGATTGTCCATTTCTGCCGATCCAATTATACGCTGCAGAAAGTCTTCATCCTTCCAACAGGCTGCCGTCCTGCCTCGGATCATTGCTTTGATTGAGACAAATGTGTCGAAGCAGGCATCGGATTCAGAGGAAATCTTACAATGAATGAAATTGTCTTTTTTAAAAGTACGTTTCTTGCAGCGCTTTCGCATCCTCTCACATCAATCATCGACTCCTGACATGCAGCAATCTGGAAGCGAGGCTCCGTCATTAAGAGACATCCTGTTTTCAGATCCGCGAGAGGAATCAATATCATCTGCATGTCGAAACATTTGTCTGCGCGAGCCATCCGGCTAGCTGGAGCCATTCACCTTATTGAGTCTCAGTCACTTTCTAAAGACATCATATGATCTGCATGCCTTTCATGAGTCCATAACTCAGCTTTTATGGCGATGCGCTTGTGGCGCTCAATGATTTCCGAGGGATCCTTCTAACCGCGGCCAGACATCAGAGGAGTGATTGAGGTTTTATGAGGCGGACAGAGCCTCAGGTGAACAGGAGGAGGAGGTGAATGAATGAATGAGGGATGCCTCGCTCTGGACCGTTTGACCCTCGGGGGGCTGATTGTCTGCGGTGTCAGCGGTCAACGATTGCCTTTGTGTGTGGTCACCGAGGAGCTATTGTGGGAAACCCGCGGCGGCTATCGAACCGCAGCCCGACATCCATCTGGCACAACAGCTGGAGGAGACAGTGGATTTCCTCGCAGGAAATTATGCAGCACAAACAAGGGCTCTATGATTATTTTATTAGTTTAATTTCTTCGGGATTATCTTCAATTAGCTGAAAATGGCTCAGATGCGATGGCGGCCCGACAAAGCCATCTGTATTTACCCTTTTGTTGAATATTTCAGCGCAGCCCTGCCTCTTTAGTTTCTTACAAACAGGTTTTTATTTTCGAGGCATTTCGCGATGGGATTCCCACCCCTCCCCTGTCATATTCCTGCCAGAGCGATGAAGGAGGGGGCGGCGGAGTCAAACCATTATGAAGCCCGTCTCCCCCCTGACCCACTTCGCCCTCTGCTTGACGTCCAGCATGAGGTCTATGCACGCCGGGAACTGAAAGGCATTTAAATGGTCTGAGGATACGTTTCACTGAGAACGGACCTCTTGTGGGTCAAAATGGTGAAATGAGGTGATGGTGAAAGCAGCGTGTGATCAGTCAGCAGTGTCGCACAAGCAACACAACAATCCAGAAATTAAGTTTCTTCCACCTGGACTGAACTCTCTCGTTTCTGGGTCTTTTTTGTTCTAGTGTTCCATTTTTACTCACTGTGGTCTTTTTTTCACAACAATATCAAGAAACAGCACAACCATGAGAAGAAGCTCAAATCTGTCTTTTGTGCTTTCTAGCAACGTTACAATGCCATAAATCCACATGCGTTAGTAACACTGGACAACAAATGATGGCTGTACATAGTTTACCTGTCTTCTATGTGCTCTATGGAAACACTGCCTGCAGTTCAGCCCAGTGGTGCTAAAGTGTCCCAGAAGTTCTGTTTCAGCATGGATTTGCTTTTTATGAATTTTTAAATGCAACATTTAACCCTCCTATTACCTTGATATTTACTGCTGTCTTTTATCCGTGGGGTTAATTTGACCCCAGCAATTTAAACCTGCAGAAAATTATCATCATAAAAATCGTTACCCAAGTTTACGTGTAAATAATCCTTGAAGTGAAACTGAAAAAAATGATGTCAGTCGCTTATTTGGAGACATTAAACATTGAATGGGATAAAGTTTTCTCCAAAGATAATCGGAGGGTTGAAATAAGGCAATTTTGATAAGATTTTAAGCTTAGATTTGATTATTTTCATTAGTAAAACACTGATTAGTAGTTCAAAGACAACCAGAAAGTTGAATACCTTGACAGTTTGTTCTGTTTCTAGCACTTCTGGCTCTTATAAGTGGTCAAATTTTGTGCAGTTTTTTGTTTTTTCTTCCAACAAACAAGACTTTCTTGCTGGTTTTAGTGTTCAAAGAGTTACAAAGCTGACTCGAATCATGAAAATCTTTTTATTATAACGTTTTAAGACCCGAGCTCTTGTTGGATATGCATTTTTAAAAATGTCTATAAAATAAATAATAGAAAAAAATAAATAAATAAAAATATTTAAAAATATATATATTTTTAAAATAAAAGTATTTAAAATATAAATAAATGCATATATAAATAATAAATAATACAAATAAAATATTTAAAAAATTAAATAATAAAAAAAATAACTCAGTGCAGGTGGATGCCAGGTCTTAAGGGGTTAAATTATCACTTTTCAGAGAGATTATTTTTTATTTATACCTTGTACTAGAAGTAGTTTCGGTTTCAGCAGCAGCAGTACAGCAGTGTCACTCATTCATACAGCACCACAAATAGCACGACCGATGTGGTCAGTCCAACTTCTGACCTACAAGAGCAACAATGCAGAACGCTCCAG
Source organism: Stegastes partitus (assembly GCF_000690725.1). Classification (NCBI taxonomy): domain Eukaryota; kingdom Metazoa; phylum Chordata; class Actinopteri; family Pomacentridae; genus Stegastes; species Stegastes partitus. The sequence goes on from NW_007578355.1 coordinate 228,143, forward strand.
CATGTCCCGTATTATGCCATGGTAAACAGCTCATGCTGAAGGTAATGCTTTCATGGGCGCAGGGCATTCGCTGCTATTGTAACCCCTCAGAATGAAGCCGCTTCCTCACTTCAGTCGGCCTATCGGAGGGCTCTGGTGGAGAAACGGCTTCCAGAGGGTTCACAGAATGCGGGAGCATTCGCTAAAAGGAGGGGGCTGCCCCAGATAAAGAGGGTTAGCTGAGTAAACAAATAATAATGATAGAACAGTGTTGTTATTGTAAGAGCAAATAGCTGGCCTAAGCAAAGGAAACTCAGGTCCTTGCTCTGCAACACTTTCCCACAGTAGCGGAACTATCACATTCTGCTCCAAGAGCTGAGACGTCTCCGGATATGAAGCCCAGAAAGCGACGTTTTAACACAAACAAATAATATTTGAATTCAGGTTCCTGTTATGGAAGTCTGTTATGGTAGCGATGAAAATTTAATTTATTTATCAGATGGACCTTTGACACCCTGTTTCATATTTTCGGGGGGCCTCAGAAGCCCTTCACAGACATCCAGTGTGTTTCAGTCAGCTACCAGCGAGTCCACTGATGTCACCTCGTCTGAGAGGCCTAATGAGAAACAGCACTGATGTCAAATTCTTCCGCAGCTCCCATCTGGATGAAATAAAACAAATATGGCTGCTAAAAATAAGACTGCACTAGAGATGATAACAAGGATTTAGTGCCATTAACTGTGTAAATACAGTGTGCGGTTGGCCCCAGATTCATACTGAAATTCCTTCCCAACCTGACCGACGAGCCCTGACTGTAAAAAGAAGGCTCCAATAATACCTTTCAAACGTCGATGATGGTCGATTTAAATATTTTATGCTGCTGAATTATTGGACTCTCAGTCCTCTTTCAGATCACTTGACGGAGTGCGGTGAGCCGCTGCACTGAGAGGTCTTTGTTCACATTAACCCATGAAATGGAGGCAGTAGCGTGTGGATGATCTCTTCAAACCAAAAATCACTGCACTGACATGGAAATTGAAATATAAAAGCAAAAAAAAAAGCTTCCTGTGAGCTCTGTGGAGTGGCTGTGTGGGGCCGTGTCAAACAAATGATTTGCGAGCAGATCGCAGATGGTGTCGTCATTTTATAAATGCTAGCTGCTGGCAAATTGCAGACACATTCGCAAGTTGTGCAAGGTTTTAGGTTGCAAGTTTGGAAATGAAATGAGCCAAATTAACGTGGATGATTTCATCTTTTAAACCCTTGCATGGTGCAAATTTGGTAAAAGAGGCCTCAGTTTAGATCCGAACACCTAAACGCACAAGAGTTTGTTTCTGTGATAAACGGCATATTGATATTTGTTTACCAGCCTGTAATGCCGCGATAAAAGCAACGTGTATTTAAGGTTTCCTGACCTACGTGTGGTGAGTCCTGATCTTCTCTGGGATGCAGTGCTTACTTAGTAAACCACAATTTGACCTCAATGATATTTTTGGGGTCAAATTACAAGGTTGAAGTGAGATAAAAGGGACAAACCCACAGATGCATCACCCAACATCTCCGCAAAGCTCTAGTGTGCTTTCTACCCTTTTTTTTGTCTTCTCTGAAACTTCCCGATATGAGTTCTTGGAGTTTGGTCATCCAACCAAACTTTGCCTTTATTATGTTCTTGCATGATAGTTGCCATCTAATTTGCCCGTGGTATCAGCAGCCTAAGCAGGAAATCCCAGCCATCCTTCTTCCCAGTAACTTCTCCCGGGGGATCCCAAGGTGTTCCCAGTCCAAATGTAGATATCAGTAATCCCTCCAGCGAGTTGAGGGTCTACCCCGAGGTGTCCTCTGAGTTGGACGTGCCTGGAAATCCTCCAAAGGAAGGTACCCATAAGGCATCCTAATCAGATGCCCTCACCCCCTCAGCTGGTCCTCAGGAACAGCACTTCTATTCCAAACTCCCTGTACCTCATCTGGAATGGGAAGACTGGGGCCCTGTTCTGGAGCCAGGGCCGGGAGGGGAGCTCACTGGTGAGCATCTGGCGGCTATCGTCCGTGAGGTTCAGTCAGAGAAGCAGCACCCGCTGGGATAGATGTAGAGGTTTGGTGTGGTGCAAGCTGGGGGTTAGGCAGAGTGTATTTAACGCATTAAAGTGGAATTAGTCAACATTCGATTAAAGAATCATCTTATTTCTGCTTGATAAAGGGTTCATATTGCGATCCTTTTATCACCCAGACCAATATAATGATTATATTGTTCCAAAGATGGAAAATCACCAACACAGAAGTGATAAGAACGATAATAAAAATGGCGTTGGGTTGGTTAATTAGTGTTCTATTTACTTAAATAGAATACAAACCAGGTATCACAGACTCATCGGCTTTACTGTCTTTCAAAGCTAAGGAAAGCCCCGACTAAAACCAAAACCATCCTCATGACTAAAAACATGTTTGTGTTATTCGGTTACACCAACCCTTTAAAAATAGAAACCCAGAACCTGTGTGTTGACTTCCATCGAATGCAATTTGCGCCAAACAACACGTTGCCTAACATGTATTATTTAACAAGGCAGGTTCACTGAGGACAGTCTTATTTACAGCGCTGCCTCGGGGGTCGACTTTACCTAGATTTACACCGCCCACGCCACCACGGCTGCCCTCCCCGTATCGCCGGCCGCTGGTCACTTCCACCGGTTCACCAGGGGGCACTTTATCTGTTTAGGGAAATGTGCGCATTCGCTTCCCCCACGCATTTTTTTTCAGGCTAGCCCCTCGGTTTCGAACAGCCTTTTTTGGCTGTAAGCTTGTTTCGTTACCCTCGAGGCTGCCGCCGCCCCCGCAGTCTGTCTGGAAAAGATGCGGCGAGCTAAAAAAAAAAAACAACAAGGTGATCGCCCCCCTCTGCACCGCCACAGAAATAATTCATGGCCACAGGAATAATCATTGCACCGAGTCCTGCAGCAGAGGTCAAAAGTCACCACAACCCATCTCTTTTTCACATTTCTCATTATTATTCCTCGACTCCCCTCCATCTAAGGGAAAAAAAATCACCGCACTGTATCTGGATCCGCTCCGTCAGGTCGGATGGGGAAGTGCGGATCTGATAAGCGTGAGTGGCACAGGTGGGCTCGCGGATGACAGGAGCACAAACAAGCAGACGCCTCTTGTCACATTACCATTTCGCCGGTTATGGTTTCCTGCGTCGCCTTCCATCTCGCTTCCTCATCCCAAGGAAGGAAAGAAAATCAGAAGCTGACATTAATGCTTTTCTCCGGCAGGAATGCAACGCTCCGACATCTGCCCGGCACCTGGGTTGGCCGGCTCAACAGACGGGCCCGCCGTCAATAAATCAGCCTGTGGATTAAACACAGGAGAATCTGCGATAAAAAGCCGCCTCCCCAAGGACGGAGAATATATCTCTCGCTCTTGGAGATCATGAATTCGCTGCTGAAGAGACTTTGTTGTGTTTGCGGGTTTTTGATTTGCTACCTGGGGTGTTGTCCTCTCGGCTGCAGGGGTTTTTTTTTTGAGGTCATGAAACAAGCTTGCTTTGTGGGTATACGGAGAATCTGATGAGCCAAACAGTGAGGTGGAATGAAGCTTCTAAAAGCGACAGAGTAAGCACTGGTTAACATGCCGGAGAGGCGGGCGGATAACGCTGAATGAATCGTCTAATTTCCCTTGAAGAACCAGAGCTGCTGATCAACCCTCAGCGCTCTTTGCGAATGCTCCGGCTGCACTGCGGCTCGGTTAGGTGTGGCGCCTGTCTGTCAAAGGCTGCATAAACAGAAGCCCAGCTTCCCCCTGCGAACCGACCAACATCTGTTTAGCATCAGCCCCGTTGCTCTGATCTGCCCCTTCCCCTGTCACTTTCCAAAGGATTCCTCTCGTGCTCTTTTTTTGTTTCTTTTTCCTTCGGTTTGAGGCCGAGCCGTGTTTGGATGTGCGCGGCGTAATTAATAGAAGTTGTTTTATCCAAGGTTTTGCATTTTGGGATGTTTCGCTGTTGAATTCTTGCCTCTGGGCTCGGTGCCAGATGGGAAAGCCAATATTTGGGGATTTCATTTCAATGCTTGCAGTTTCACCATGAAACTAGATATGATGTTTTGGTAAATATAAATTCAGAGAAGTCATAGATCTGTTTTCATTCATCTGGCTGATCAGTTGACTTACAGATGCTGGATTATACAGTTTGTTTTGTTGGGTTTTCATTGTGCATTACAGTGGATGTCCCACCTTTTTTTTTTTTTTTTAATTCAGCCAAGCTGCACGTTAACTCCAAACAGTTTCTGGGCTTTTTCTTTGCTCCTGTCACATTTTAACTCTCTCTACTGCAATATAAAGTCCTGCACCTCTGTGGAAAAAGCACAACTATGACTAGAAATAGAAAGAACTTCAACAAGTTTTTATTTTCTTGTGAAGTATGATGTCAATGAGAAAAACGGCTATTTTTATTTTTCACATGCTGAAAAAAAAAATCCTTAAATCAGCAATACAACATTTTCCAAGCATCCACAGGTGTTACCAGCAATAAAAAAAAAAGATGAGTCTACATACTATAGATAGTTTCCTTCTTACATTTTTTATTATTTTCCACATTTGCCTCCCGTCTGATCTGTGCAGATACTGGACATAGCCTGCAGTTCAACCCAGTGCAACCAAAAACTCCCCGAATTTTTGCCGTGTGACTGTTAGTCGCAGTTGGGTCACCAATGGCTGTACAGTTCCAGAAAGGAGCCTAGAATTTTTTGTTTTTTACAGAATTTGATTGAAGCAAATAAAAAAATTTTGGCAAATTTTTGAACGAGACACGTAGAATATAATTTGATAAAACCACAATTTTAAGCTTGGATCTGGTCACAGATGTGTAAGTCAAGAACTGTCAGAAAGTTTTAAAAAATCTTTCTGTTTTTACAGTTTGGGCTTCTGAAGAACAGCGTAATTTAGTCTTTCTTTTAAAGCTGCCAGCGGGGTTTGGGGTTCAGAGGGTTAAACAGAAACTGTGGCGTGAGTTAAATGAGTTTTTGGTGGATCGAGCTTCTGTGTGAAGCAGAAATCATAAAAAAAAGTCCAAATCACAATGTTCAAAACCTTCCTAAGCTGTCTCTGTTTTCTCTTTATTTGCTGCATCCTGTTTGTCGTCCATCTACAGCAGCTTCTACAGCATCCTTCAGTCTCTACCATTCTCCTCTTTTGTCCGTCTGATCCTTTCTCTTTCTCTTCCCCTCCCTCCTGTAGCAGCCTCCCTATTTTCCCCTACGCTCCTCTGGGTTGCCAGGCCCAGCTTTTCCTTTTCATTCCTGTCATCGCCACTCTCCCTCTCGCTCCGAGTACACCTGGCTGAATATTGGCCCCCAGATGATAATAAAACCCAGCAACCCCCAGGCTTGTAAAACGCGGGCACAGACTCGCGGCAGCCTTCCACCCCATGCCATTTCCTAGATTCCCATCCTGTCTGGGGGACACACTGTGTATTTGTTTTTATTTTTTAAAGGCGGCATTCCTCGACCGCTCCTCCCTGACGGGCGTGTTGTTTTGTTGATTTAGGACTGAGGCCGAGCGCTAAGGGAAGAGATTAAGGAGACAAAGGAGAGAGAGTGGCTCAAACCTACAGTTCTTAAATCTAATCCAGCTTCATGGTTTTGGTCAAACCGGCCTTTATCGAGGTGCTGGGCTGAAATCGGCTCATTGTAGTGGAATCGTCAGTGGATTTGCTTGTGCAGCTGAGTTTAAACACATGAATGGTTGCGTAGCGTCTCGATGTTTGCTTCTCTTTGTGTCAAATTTGCCAAAAAAAAGCAACGACAACAACTTCAATCCATCAGAGGCAAACTATAAGTTGTTGTCTTGATTCAGAGATTTGGCAAAGTGATCGAATAGCGATGTCAGATCCGATGTATTTCATTCCTCCGCTACCTTCTCGGCTCTCCCCCCGTGAGATTTGTGCCGCGAACAGCTCCGCCACTGTTCCCAACAGGCATGAATGGGCCACTCTGTCAAACCCGAAAGAGCAGAGGAGGAGCCCCGAACAGAGGGGGGTGTTATTTGAGCGTCGGACGTATCTTAATGTTTGGAAAGATAATCTGCGGGGATTTGGATTCCTGACGGTGGCGAGGTGTTGATGTTTTGGGCCGGGCCCGGGCCGTAGGTGCTGCTGCAGGAGGAAGAACATCAGATAACCCCCAAAAAACTGGTGAAACTCAGCCGTAGATGATGAACAGGCTCCCTTTTGTGGCTCGAGTAATCCATAGTCCCTGACACTCCTCGGTTCGGGGCAGGTAGGCAGATGAAGAATATCCTGCTCACTGGAGGCATTTGTTACACGAACGTCCTCGGTTCAATGAGGCTACTGTGTGAGCCTCCACAACTTTACAGTCATTGAGGCTGGAGGTACAATCAGGCAGTGTGGTGCTCGGCTCCCATTCAGCATCTTTTACTGAGTGATGCTTCATCAGCTCCGTGGTTATATTTATTTTTAATTTAAAAATGGAGGTCCGTTGAAATGGATGGATAAATATATCCATGAATGCTCAAACCTTGGTTGATGATTCTCTAATATTATCCATGCAAAGCAGCTCCAGTACAGTTTTGGCGTTCAAAAAACTCATTTTTATTAAATCAAGCCCAATTTTTGATACTGTGATAATGTGAAGCACCTCAGTTAAAACAACACAACCATGGTTTGAATAAGAGAGGTCTTAAAAATGTAATTTGTGCACCATAACCAAGTTATAATACCATAAATCATCAGAAAGTTCTTGGATTATTTATCCTGCAAAAACACCTAGAATTAGCATTTACAGCCTTTCTTCAAGGTGTCCACCATATTGGAACCAATAACTACATACTATAGATATTTTGCCACTTACATTTTATTTTTTTTAAGTTGTTTTTTTTGGCCTTTTTGCCTTTATTTGATAGGAAAGTGGGAGAAAGACCTGCAGGAAAGGGCCATGAGTGGGACTCAAACCCACGACCTCTGCATCGGGGACTACAGCCCCTGAACATGGGACACCAGCTCAACCAGTCGAGCTATTGCGACGCCACACCCCCTACATTTGTATTTGTTTTCTGTACTTGTTTCCTATGTGTTATGTCAAAACACAGCCTGCAGTTCAGCCCAGTACAGCCGAGAATCCCAGAGTTTTTCTCTTGTGGCTGCTCATTGCAGTTGAGTCACTCGTGGCTTGTTTGTTGCACCAAGGAGCACAGAATTTTTAGATTTCTGCAGAGTTGTAGTCGGAGCAAATGGTGTATTTTGGTAAATTCTTGAATCAAACACATAGACAAATGGGAATTAGATGAAATATTGTGATTTTTAGCTTCGATTTGGTAGTTCGAGGGCCGTCGGACGCATCAAAATGCATTTTTTGTGTCTGTTTTTACGGTTTTGTGAATTCATTTGGCTGCACTGCAAACAAATACACCAGTTTTATTTCTGATAAAGTCGGCGCTCAGCAAATGTTTGTTCTAGGATTGTTATCATCAGCATCAGTCTTGCATTGCCAAACCAAACAAGAACGAAAATGTTACTTGAAATTACAGTAAGGATAAAGCACATAGAACAACAGTACGATATCTAAACTGTGAGGTCTAATAAGGAAGGATAATGAGGATACCAAGCCACAAGCCATCCCTTTGTTTGCCCATTCCACCTTTAAATCTTCACTGTCTTAACAGTTTCCTCTATTCGTCCAATCACTGTGATACAGGAAACAGTCGCCCTTTACCCAACCAGAGCCCAATGAAAATATCAAGCATCTCGTTCACGCTGACAGATCTCCGGATCTTTTTCCCACATGAAAAATAACAAGCCGCTGCCCTGTCCACTGATAAACGGCAGCGCTATCGGTGGAGCTATCAGGGTCCCAGGATATGAGAGCCCGATGGCGGAGCTGATAACACGACACCGGGTCATTGGGGATGTGAGCGAAGACCTCTGAGTGAGAGATCCCCGGCGCAGAACCTCGAGACGCGCTGATAAGGCTAATGAATTTAACCGAGGCCGACCTGATATGAGCGGCAGCAGGTTTCTGGAAATCCGAGAGGCAATTAGTCACGCTGATTAGCTGCGATGGGATCATTATGAAATATATTGGTTTTCATTGATTTAAGTCGGTGTGTTTACATCTTGTTTTTTGGCTCACGGAGGCTTTGAAAGGCAGGAATATTTGGCAGCTGTATCTCTGGCAGGAGGCCAAGACAAACAGCCATATCAGATGTGCTGTATCTCCCACACCTTGAGAAGTCCCTTGCATAATTCATTCTCAAGTGTGCCATAAAAATACACCCAAAAAGGCATTTTACATTCTATTGGCATAACCTTTGACTCGCGGCAGCCCGTGCGGGAGCTTTCCTTTCTGTCAAACCTGCAGCTTTGGGTTTTCGCTCGTCTCAGAGGCCACGCTGGCATGTCACAGAAAAGCTCACGGAAAGCAGGCTGATGAGTTCGGGTGCAGGGTTAGGCAGGATAGAGGTTGTGACCTTGTCTTTGGGAGGGTCTTATTCCCAGGAGCCGCAAACCTTCACGAGGTGTCTTATCAGAGAGGCCAGGCTGAGCCTCTGATCTTTAGACACGTCAAGGTGGTGGAGGGAACTCATCGCGGCGAGGACTTAAAAGAACGCACCCTGACCTCCGCGGCAACTGGGTCAGAGTTTTATCTGGCTTAAAGTTTATTTATTTTTTCCAGTCGGCTCCAAAGCGGCCTATATAAGAACCAGACGCTCGTCTAGGATGCGATTCCGTCCCTCCTAATCTTCAAAAATGTGTGAAAAGAGCAGAGCGGTGCTGGTGAGGCTCATGCGGATGAATAATGCAGCTGATGTTTTATTACTGAGAAATCTGGACCGTTAATCTTAAACAGATTGCTTCAGTCTGTCTGTCTGTTTGCATGTTTGTGCGGCTGTACCCAGAAGTGTGTTTTTTTTGTAGTAGCGGGTGGCGGGGACGGCGTTCGTAGTTTAAAATTTTATAAAGGCACACTAGCAGTTGGAGGGGAATGGATATGCAGATCAGCTGCAGTGCCTCCTTATCTCTTTCACATGTGAGTAGACCTTACTAGAGCAGGAACATCAGCAAACGAGTTCAACGCCACACCAGCTAAAATCAATAGTGTCCGACTGCAGCTGTAAATGGAATTAAACCACTGAAGGAATATAAAGATGGATGAACCCTCTCTGATGTCACCCACATGTGTCTTGAACATCAGTTATGAAGCTGGGGATGGTGCCTGATTACTCCTGAATTCCAACTAATCTAAAAATTAGCAAAAAAAACTTGAGTGCAGCTGAGGTGGGCCATGCAAACCTTTGTGGTCCATAATATTGTATAACTTTAAACTCGTAAGATCTGAGCTCTTGTTTGATGTGCATTTTACACACACATATATATATATATATATATATATATATATATATATATATTTCTGTTTGTTATGAGAATAAAAAATATAAAGAAAATAAAAAATATATATTTCAAAAAGTTATAATAAACAATCTAAAAAATAACTAGTAAAATAAAAATAAAATATTTTTTAAAAATACAAAATATAACAAAAATAAAATATATTAAAGGTTTTATATTTTAAAAAATGTTAAAATAAAAAAAAACCACAATAAATAAAAAACAATAATAAAATAATAACAATAAAAAAAATTTTTTTGAAAAGTACTTTGGTAGTAAGTTGTAATTATTATGATTGTGATTATTATTATGAAAATTAAGTTAAATAAAATTCACGCCCTCATGCAGTTGTTGTAAATGCAAAAATTAGCTACAAAAACCAAAACTGTTTTTATTGTACCAGGCTGTAAATATGTTTATTATTCAAGTTGGACGTTTTACCATGAACCTCATGAAATGCATGGAAAATGGCTAACTAATAATAATAATTGAAAATATGTCTTCTTTCGGGATATATGGGACAAATATTGAAAAAAAAATTAAATAAAAATGAACTAACCTCCAGATATTTAGAGCGCACTGAGATTTTAACAACTTAAGAATTTTTCTTTCCACTAAAACATTCCAGTTCTTGTAAATCAACTCCACAACATCCCTCTCATCTGATAAACCTGAACACAAGAAACCAAATTTTGGGAATATGTCACCGTTAATATAAACATTTCACATAGCAGTCTATTAAAAATCCACCTCATTCGCCCCAGTCTGCTCTGTAAGTGCACGTCTTGCTGTCAAGTAGGATTTTTTTTTTTGTAAAAGCCTCTTTATGATTTAGTATACTTTGGAGGTGATTACGTACTCCTTATGAGCTTAGGACGTTTTAACCGCTGTAAGGAATTGTTGGGCTGCAATCGCCCCTGAGCACGGCTCTGAGAAATATGCCTTCGATAAAGTCTCAGGTCAGTAAATTCAGCCTTTCTTTTTTTTTTTTTTTCTTCACTCTACACGTGAGTACCTGGGCCCTCGTGGGAACGGTGCAGCTTTCACTCATGCCGTAAAACCGTCAGAAATAATGCCCGGCTGAAGATATAACACGCGGCGTTACATACATGAGTCATGCTTTAAATCCCCGCTTTAAATACCCTGCCATTTCACATGACAACAAGCATGCAGCATTCCCTGCATTCCTCCATGTGTGCCGAGGATTATTTCAGTGCCCTGTCATTAGGAGAGGTCTACGTGATGACAACACAGACTTAGGCAGCTTTAGTCCACTTTGATGTGGCCTGTAAATATTTCCCCTGACATGGGGCTTTCACGAAGAAGGTTCCCCTTTGTGCAGCAGCCGTAATCATTATGGGATCGTGTTGCTAATGGTCTTTCGGAGACAGACGTTTTAGCCCAGACTTGGCTGCTTGGGGAAAAGTCACACGTTTTAGTTGATGAGTTGGCAGACGCAGAAATTGTTGAGACAACCGAATTTTGTAATTAATATCGCACAATGCCTCCTTGTTGCAACCAGAGGACCAGCGATATTTTACAGCAGCTCCTCTACCCGCCCCGGTTCGGATGGAGTCAAAGAGCAACACGACTGCAATCACTGGCCATGGTTTTTACTATTGATTAACCGCTGCTGGAGCCAACAGTAAATTTAACTTTGGGAACTTAGCTGAGCACTAATGGCCTTTCAGCTCGACTGAGAGTGGCATTCTGGCTGCGCGCTGTGGCACTCGGAGACTAACAGATGGCTTTGGGCACTCTTGTCAGACGTCGCAATTGGTTGCTTTCCAAACATGAAAGATTTGCCATGCTGATTAAGTCGAAATTAATGACAACAGTGATGAAAGAGATGACGGATAGCGCAGGAGTTGCCGCTATTGCGTTTGAAAAATGGCGGAGAGCGCGGATGGAAATTGGAAAACGCGGCACCACGCTGTTAAGCATCGATCCGTTGTCGTGCTTTGGCGTCGGCCCTGTTTTGCCTAATGGTCACCAGAGTGCCCTTGGCTGGCGACTCGGCAGGAAGCCTGGGCCTCTGCCATGTTCTCTTGGCACCGCGGCGGGCTGCAGATGATGGTTGTCTTGGAGTGGCAGTCTCAGATGTGAGATCAAGTGCAATAATTGCTCGAGAAGCAGCAGTGGGAGAGCGGCACCGCGGGGGAACGGCGGGCAGACGAAACAACTGCAGTTACTGTATTTAGACCGGCAAGCAATGTGCTCCAGAACATCTGGCCTATTGCGAGTTTGCTCCCAAGGCCACAGGTTAAAAAAGCCCGTGCAGTGATAACAGAAGCACTTTAAGTCTGGTCGGGCCCCAGAGGCGGGTCGCGGGGAGGTCAGAATCAGTCCTCATGCTGCTCCTGGCAAATTATTAAAAGTTCTTTTATAGGCTTGAAGTCTGAAATAGCTCAATCATGCCTGAAAAATCAATGAAGAACTGTGAAGCTTGTGTCAAAGCTGCTTGTGGTTGCATTAACAGCGAAGTGTCTCACAATGATCCAGATCAAACTTTCCTGCCGTGAACACCCATGAGGTTTATTTTTATCAGACTGCATCACAACAGGGGTTCTCTGCAGCAACAAAAAAATAAAAAATGCAGCGATAGTGTTTGCTTTCCCGAAAGAATGTGTTTCACAGAAGGGATTTATTTTTTTCCAGCGACTAATTAGAGCGCTGCGATTACAACAGCAGCGAAGAAAAGAGGCGAGGGAGCTGTAATAAATGTGGAGGGGAAAAAAAAGGTTTTATGGGTCACGGTAGAGGACACAAAAAAATTAATGGCTCACAGATACTACGACTTTTTCTCTTACACTGAGATTCCTGGCTTAGTGACCCCTTCATGGGAATCCCCATTATTCAATTACACTCGGCGAGCGCATGAGCAAGAGTGTCTGGAAATCAATGGAGAGCATCTGTCCCACTGAGATAACCGTATATACCCGGGAGACGCGTCATGAGCTGTCAAGCTAACGTCTAATTAATTAAACCTACGGATGTGACGACATCTCATCACAACTGGATGTTATGTACTGCCTGAACAAAACACAGATGTTTGAGGTACCTATGTGGCCTACTTCTTTTACAGCGACCCCCTTCTGCTATATGTAGTCGGACCACTAAGAGGCAAATCATTAAGCCCACGCCAAGAAATCCTGACATCTGTTTTTTCCATCCTGCTCTTAGCCTTAGCTCATTTCATCCGCGCTGTAACTCAGTAGCACACGTTTTGCGAGTGTGGGCTATTCCCAGCTGACATTACACAGCTGGGCTCGCTTCTGGGCCAGCCGTTAGAAGTTACCCAGAGGTGCTTCTGGAGTTACACACAGGCAGGAGAAGGGACGCTAAACTGATTAATCACACTTTTTGAAGCTGGGTTGGGGAGTGTAAGCGAAGTGATGATGCACAGTCATGATTAATTGTCGTTATTTTCTGGCTCAAGCTTTTCTCGTCTCTTCTTTCCAGGAATACATGGACGCCAACAAATGCATCGACGAGCTGCTCAAACAGCTCGAGGAGGAGCGTCGAAATGTCCGAAGGTAAGAGGGTTCTCAAGGTTTCTTTTTCTTTCTTTTTTTTGGGGCAGATGTTTTATTGCAGGAGGATATCAGCAGCTGCCTGCAATCCATTCCCAACCAAGAGGCAGCAGAACAATGTTGTTTGGTTTCGAGCGCGAGACAAGCTTTGTACGCCGTTCTTGAGAAATGCTTTTTGTGTTGGAAAGCGCACTAAAAGTGGCAGACAAAAGGGGAGAGTCCGGGCCCAGTGTGGGGTTGACTAGGGGCATTTCTCATGGAGGTCCTTTGGAGCAGATTTGCCCAGACAATGGGAATGAAGAGCTTATGGAGATGCCAATCTAATGACCTTGTCCCCTCCGTGCTGCTATCGTTCCTCGAGCTTCCAGTGACGCACCGCCCCCACAGAGAAGGGAGACAATTTTTTAAACTTCGCCCTCTTTTGTACGAGCCTCTCTCCATCTCAATGGAGCTGTATTCCACCCGAACTCAAAGTAATTTTCCCCCTGAGTGAGCAGAGAGGGGCTGGGGGTTGGACAGAGGGGAATAGGGGTCTCCGGGTGGGTGGCTGGAGAGGGGGGCGATGAATGACCACTGACCATCCCCTTTACTAGGCCAGGGCAGCCCCTTAATAAAGGAAGTGATGTGTAAAGGAATGACCCTCCCGTCCAAGTCATCCCCTCCCCTCTTTATAAGACATCTTCTGACGCCCAGAGGGGTCTAATAGCCACTTAGAAGCACCAGAATGTCTTTGTACCGACTGACCTGTGTTTGAGCCAAATGGTTTCAGAGCCGTGAACTTGTACTGACTCCAAGCTGACTGGAACAGCTGGCTTAGCCTCGATCAGTTGGGTGAACTGCCGACCACGGTGTTGCTGACGGTACCTCGGTGTTGTAGTCATCAGATACTCCAGCTCTTTCTAGTGTATCTGGCACTGTTTTTAGATCCGATCTCAAAACACACCATCTGTCAGTAGAAGTACAACAAAGCTTAGGGAGCGGCCTACGAGTTTAGAACCAAACCAGTAGTGGTCAGACTATGGATAGACCTTTCCTTAAGCTAATTTACCGGAAATGAACTATCCTCTGATGTAGAACTGTGAGTGTTGTTTGACTTATTAAAAGCTGGATTCACATAATGTGGACACAAGTCAAAACAAACAAGCCAAGCGACTGTTGCCTTGAAGTAGCCTTTTGATGTTTATCCTCCAGTTGGGTATCTTGATGTAAAGACTTGGAGATAAGAGCCATGTGATGCTGGCGAACCCGGAGTTTGCGGTTCAAGTGTGTCTGTGGGGAAGAGCTATTTACAAAGACGCTTTTGTCTACAGGGTAGTGACGGATGCAAGAAGTTCTGCATAGTTGAAATGCAACCATCTAGATGTTGTATTCAGACTTTGAAAACTCCACGTCTTTTAGAAATAACACACCACCAGGCAGGATCTGTTCTCTGTTCGATTCAGAGGGCCGACAGTGATAAATGGCTTCACGAAGGCTTTTGTTCGGCTAAAACATAGACCTCAAGTAAAAAAACACAACGCCTCCTTCCCCTTATTAGGCAGCATCTCACGACGCCGTGGACGTCTCCCTCCACCCCTCAGAATATGGGGCCCATCAATCCGTCAAGAGGAGAAAGAGAAGCCCTTACATTCCTCTAGTTCTCTGCATCCCTACTTTATGACCCAGTGACCCACTGCATTCATGTCACTCATTGTACCATATTATGGGCTAGTTTCACACTGGTGAGGTACACAGGTTGGACAATTATGACTTCTGTTTTAATCACGTTATGTTTTTTAATCAGCAGGGGTGTGAGTACGTCAGATCTGTCTGTTGTTGTGTCAAATGAACACGAGATGGTTGTGGTTGGTATTGTTTCCCCTTTAAAGGATGATCATGTGGCTTTCAAGCAAAGTTTAGAGGCTGAACTTATTTAATGCAAAGAAACGTGCCTGATTTAAATTCAACCACTTTTAAAATAGTCTTCTTCTGGTGCTCATGCCACACTTGTAGAGCTCCTCCAAAATTACATTATGTGTTAAACTTCTTCTTCAGGATCATCATGTTTGCTCTTCTTAGCAATAATCTGCACCAGACGAGCCGCCAGTCTCCAAAACTGAAGGTTTAGTTCAGTAGAATGACCAAGAACATGCTTGTTGTTCATTGCACTGTGAATTTGGGGTCTGACTGTCAAGTCCGAACTCTAGTTTAATGTCTCGAGGCCTCTAAATGAGAACATGTGCCGCAAACACCCTAATGTGTATATTATTTCCGCATACATTTTTTGGCCAACATGAACACAATCGTCGCTCTCTATCTGCCCCATTCATCAGATTTAACTCCCTGCGACTTCTTTGTCATCCCCAAAATGAAATTTAATTGTTTTGGCACCGTGGAGGAGACCCAGGACTAGTTGCAAATAGAAGTCAGGCTCACAGCATATTAATTTATACACACTCAAGATATTTTCACTCTAATCTCAGACATGCACGCACTCCAAGATGCAAAAATGACATCACACACGACAGGCAATTGTTAAGACTTTTGTTCCAGACGGAGCAATCAGGGAGCAGTGCACCACTTGGGAGAAACAAAACAGAGACTGGAACAACTTGCCTTATAACTTTGAGAAACCAGAAGGTAAATGAGTATAGATGATTGGTCAGGGAGGTCAGCATGGGTTGTCGATTCCGTAGCGAGAAGCAGAGGTGAGATTTTTACTCTGTTTTAATATCCATAGCAAACAATTTGAGACTGGATCGACCTCCTGTAGCGTCTGGGTTTCCTGGGAGCATTAAAAAAAGTAAGAAGACTACTTCAAAGCCGACAGCAGCCACATTTATATCAAATATTTGCTTTATATAGTCACACTTCTTGATTTCATCTACGAAACAGGCTACCTTTTGATTCTATGCTGCAAAAGTTGGAGCTTTCACAGTCAGTCTGATACATTTTTTCCCATGTTCCTTGCCAAGTCGGTGTCATCTGTGAATAAGCGAGCTACAACAGCCACCTTTCAAGGCTACAGGTGGCGAGTGTATGAAAAGACACAGATATTTAATTACACGAATCTAATTAAAGATCATTTTCGGCTCGTCGTCGATTGTGCGTCGGAAACATCTGCTGTGTCCTCGACATCCTTAAGCCCGGCGCTCACACACAGACGCACGCTGTCTCCTGCGCTCACTCGCAGCATCATTGCTCGACGGAGCACAAAACCCCAGTGGGATGCTGGCCGGGCTTTTCCTGCTCCCTCCATTCAATGTGACCACGTCCTTGACAGACGGAAACAAAAGCTCCGCGGCACAGTGTCAACATCAGATGGAGCAAATCCAAATTTGGCAACATCACACAAAACGTACAGTTGGGACGCTAAGCCGGGGTTTCCACTTGTTCATCATTTGTTTGCTCTCGTTAGATTTCATTTTTGAAAGCGTTGATGTGCTAGATACAGTCGAGATCGAGTATGTGATCGGGAAAAATGGAGTTTGTGAAAGAGTGTCACACATGTGAGGGAGGGACATACGGATGCTCCGCACAAAAGCATGACGGGCGGGGAGTGAGTTTGCATGACCTCTTTCTGACAAGCTGCTGTGTCAAGGCACCGTGACTGTGTAATCTTCCCCGTGGATTAAAACAATGTAGATTAGATTTTTTTTTTCTCTATCTCTAGTTTCCTACTCTTGATTTGTCAGCCGTTTTTTTTGGTTTGTTTTTTTCCCCCGAATCTTCTCTTGACCTTGTTTTTAGTGGGTCGAGCGCGCCGCAGCTCGCCGCCATCAGGTCACGCCGCCCAAAGCTGGCCCTCACCTGCCATTTTCCGCCTGCCGGAGCAGATGGCGTTCGTCTGTGACCCCTCTCCACACCTTGGAGGACAAGGGAGGGACGAGGAGGGACGAGGAGGGACGAGGAGGCAGGCAGGGGGCCTCGCTCGGAGCAAGTGGGGAGGAGGTGTGGATGCAGGGGGAGGCAAGGGGGGGACTCAGCTGGAGATGCACAAGGCTTAGGACAGGTTGCGGCTGCAGCTGCAAGCTCAGGCCGAATAGGACATTAGCGACGACATCTGCTGATCAATAAGCTATTTGTCATGTTCATGGGGCGACGTCGCTTCGAAGATGTAGAAAGTGGAGGTCGGATCAGATGTGCGTTTAGCTGAGGGATTATAGGTAATAGGACTTGCTTTGTGGAATTGAAAATTGGACATTTTTGTCCCACTTCTGCTCATGTGTCCTTGCTTCATTAGACAAGGTTGGAGATTTTGGAGTTTGGTTTGAAAAGCAACTATCATAAACTGACTCAGTGTGTTGGTTTTATGAGTGTTCTTCACCCCATTGTGCCATTTGAGCTCCTGTGTTCAGCTATTAAGTGTTTTTCAACCACTAATCACTTTAGTCAACAGCAGCGAGCGTTTCAAGTTTCAAAAATGTCCCCAAAAGCACTTTAAGTGTCGGAGAAAAATGTCCTTGCACCGCTGCGAGGACGCCGCTGTTAAGCAAGAGCGATATGAATGTGTGAGCGCATGCGGAGAAAGGGAGACCACAGGAGCGCAAAGCTGGGAAACAGCTTTGCAAATCTGGACCTTGCTGATGTTACTACAAGGCATATCTGGCCTCAAAGACGCCTGTGTGCTGCCGGCGGTCTGAGCAAGATGAAAGGCTGTAATCCTCAGCTGAAGTATGCGGCGAGGCCTGTTCTGTCGATGAGGAGGTGGATAGGGTTCAGCCTCCCCGCAAACCCTCTAACGCCCCAAGGATCCGCCGTCTCGCTTGGGCGAAAGCCATGCATTTTACAACTTTAATTGGATAAGTTGACCGGTCTAATGCAATAATTTGATCACGCTAAGCTCCAAAGGGATCTAATACGCTCTCAAAGTATATTTGTGTGCCCTCTGAAGTGAATGACCGAGCCTAATCCGTCCATTAGAGGTCACTTTACAGCCCAGGAATCCAGACTTCAAAATATCTTCAAGAAGCAGTCAGTGGGTAAATAAATCAATCCATGAAACCTTCATTGGAGGCTTCAGGCACTAGTGGAATGCGTTTTTTTTTTTTTTTTCTGTGGGTATTTTTTCTTTAAGATTTACTATTTTCTTGATTGAAGCTTGTGGGGTGCAAACCATGAACAATCTGAGGCTAAAAAAGGAGGTAACCACGGCTTCCCTTTCATGTGCGATATCTGTAATTAGCAAAAAGAAAACATATACGTTTGATTGTTAGCGTGAAGTGGCAGCTCTGCCATAGCGGCGTGTTGATCTTTACCGTACTTGTCAGTGATGATGAACTCCCTGAAGCATCTAGTTAAGGAGGTGATGCCGCCGATGCTTGTCAACACTCGGTCGCGCAACAACGGTGCAAAAACCCCGCTTCATGCGCAAAACACGAGCCCGTCGCTTAAACACATGCATCCGCTTATGAGAGGAAGAGGTTAATCGAATGGTTTAATGAAGCCTTTTACGGACGCTCCCTCAAGGTCGTAGCTGCATTCCCATGCACGCCTGGTAAGAGTAGTTATATACAGCGCCTCCCCCCCATCCTCGCCATATATCCTCCACCGTTTCTCTTTCTGATGCATTCAAGGTTAAGCATGAAGCTAAGCAGCTGTCTACTTCAGGAAGGAAAAAATCTACCCTTTTCCAGTAGGTGCAGTTTTTAGTTGTTGCCACCCGGGATGCGGTGGTTTCACAACACGGATCCGCAGTGTTTTATAGGACTTGTGACATGTAGTGTTGGCGTTCGGACTGAATGGGGTATTATCTGCATTCCTAGAAGCAATTAACTGTGTTTAAGAGTCTTTTTCAGTGGGGTCTTGCGTAATGCTTAATTACCGCTGCTGTTTTTTTTTTCTTCACGCAGTTAAACGTCTTGTACTGTAAAATAAGCACTTTAATTATGCATTGCTCGAGAATATTACATTTTTATCTGCTTGATTAAATGAAGGTTCGCCACAACATTCAGGTCTATTAACTTCGCTCGAGTTCGTCTCCGCTATGCAGTGAATAGAGGTTTTTTTATTATCAAGATCAGCTTTTGTGGATGTGCCGTGACTCCTTTTGTGCTCGTGAAACTGTGCCGTTATTTTGACTAATAGGTGTGCCCGCGGAGCGCTCTGGAAAACATCCTCGCTTTGAGATAAGCGGAGCGATATAACCTGTGTGGGGTTTTTCTTTTTCTATTGTTGACAGACGCTGTGTGGCTCGGATTGTTGATGGATCCCGTGTGGTTTTGGCTGGTGGATGTCACAGTGGTTGCATCCACGCTATTTACCTCCAGGTCCTTAGGAAAACATCCTCTCGTGTGTTTTGGGTGAACGGGAAGAGGTGAAAATGTGCGAATTTCACAACAACGCGGTCCTGGAAGTTTATATGCAGCGAGTCTGGTCATGTAATGAAGCGTTTCTGCGGCGCCGGTGCAAATCGTGTTGATTCAAGACAACACATCGCTACGGTGGGATACACATGGACATAATACTGCAGCAGCCAATAAAATTAAATCAAAGAAGATTATTCACTCCACTCATCCCTACACACCAAGAGCAGCTCAAGCACACCAACTCACCTATGACTCTGCTCAAACACTGTAAACTACACAATGGAAAGTTGTAATATTAGATGATGGAACCTGATTTTGAGGGAGAATAATGTTACAGAGACGAGTGAAACCACAAAATCTGTAACAGTTCTTCACTTTAAGGTGCTCAGCTATGGTGTTGACTCCTTATTTGTGATTTAATGTCTTCTAACATGTAAAAAATACACTACATGGACATGAAAAACTTGATTTTCACCAGAGAGGGTCTTTAACTAGCTAATTTCTTGGAGTATTTTTGCTAAAAGTAATGCAACATTTTTAAAAAAACAAGATTGTTTCGCTTCTGTTAATCTGGATATTGCATTTTTGTGCTTTAGCGTCTGAGGCTAGCACCCGACAGGATGATTTAAGAACCTCCTTGTTCAATGTGTACCATATTACCATCAATGAATGGTTCATATATTGATTTTAAGACACCGCATTTATTGGATGCTTAGGTTGGTAAACTCCGTTTTATATAGTCTGCGTGACCAGGTCTGGGTTTGTTCTGCAAAATCTGCTTGGTTGATCCATGCCTCTGATTATCCCTGTGAACCATAAAGGTCGATAGCAGGTCTAAAAAAAAACACTACCCAATTTATCAGAGCCAAAACTATAAAGACACAAAGATTAGTAATGTGCCGTTCAATTGGAAACTTAATCAAAATTAGCCGTGGAATTATTAGATTACATCAGAATCACTGTATTATACATGTCTCATTTAAAAATGGACGAAAACTAAACAGATTCTGTACAAAAAAAAGAGAATTCTTTGCATACCAGGAATCCCTCACAGACGCCAATATGACCAACGGGCACATTGCAAAAATTTGGGGAATTTTCAGCTGAACTGCAGGCGGTGTTTAGACACAACAGAGCAAAGACGAGAATGGAAAGAAATGCAGAAATGTCAGCAGTAAAATAGTTAGTGCTGATTCCAGCTTTTTCCCCCCAATTTTTCAAAACTCAACTTTAGTTCTTTCTTTTTTCATGATTTATTGTACATTTTTCCCTCTACTTCTATCCCTGGTTGTTCGCTTTCCATAGAGATGCAGAAGTTTATATTATAGAGAAAAATGAGCCCACAGTGAGCAAAAATGCGACACTAGCAATGAAACATCCAGCAAGATTGCATGATAACAGAAAAATCCTACAACAAAGACCTTCTGGTGTCAGACTTCTGTTACTGTAAATGTTCATTTTAAGCTCCTCTACCGCCTTCTTTAGCGTGAGGAGGATGCCGTTAAGATTGCCCCACAATAGCCCCGTTTGTTAGCCGTAATCACGCGAGGAATGTTCGAGTAATTTCTAAGATTTGCTCAGTTTAATTAAAGATTAACTCCATCAGTGTTAATCCTGCTCATTCCGCTCCTGATGACTTTTAAGTATTTCCCGAGATTCCGCCGAGAGGAGAAAAAAAAAAGAAATCTTTGCTGATGTCTCGCCGGACCACCATCCGGCTCGTCGTTCCGCCCCCCCATCGCCCCGCTTAATGAAACATGACGGAAGTGCATTATCGTTTTCATTGTATTACACACTTCATCTTGCAGCGAAGAAGTTAAATGACACACATTTGGACATTTACTAGCACGCACACACAGTCCCTGGAGGGGCTCTCGCCGCCGTCATGTGACTTGCATCTGTCTGGGTGTTTGCCGTTCAGAGCTGTGTAGATCCCGGTCAGGCTTGTGTTGGGTAAACAAACACGCTGCCTGTCTGCAGCTTGGCATTTCCTCTACTCGTCTCGATGCAGAGCCGCCCTCCCCTTCCTCCTCCCAAAGGAGTCTAGCCATGTTGACAGCTAAATATCTCCTGGATGGATTGAAACCACCCATAGTACCTCTGATGTGTTTCCAAATGATTTTACACCCCTTACTTTTCGCTCTGTTGTATCAGACATTAAATAGCTGTTCTCAGAAGCATGTCTAAGCTTAAACACTGCGT
Source organism: Stegastes partitus (assembly GCF_000690725.1). Taxonomy (NCBI): domain Eukaryota; kingdom Metazoa; phylum Chordata; class Actinopteri; family Pomacentridae; genus Stegastes; species Stegastes partitus. The sequence continues at coordinate 249,538 of NW_007578355.1, forward strand.
ACGGAGCTAATCGTCTTTAGGGCGCTCGAGAGAGAGAGAGAGAGAGAGAGAGGGGAAGTTTTTCTTCTTCTCCTCCTCCCCCCGTGTGATTAATGTCTGACTGGGAACACACACCTAGACGGCAGAATCGACTGGTCCGGTAATGAGCTCAAGTGACGCATGCTGGCCTCCCCCCTGGTCACTCATCTGTGATCAAGCTGCAGGGGATTAATGTCGCGGAGGGAAAGTGTGTCTGATGGCTGGAGGCCCTGACCGACGGGATGTTTGGACATGCACGGAGTAACACAATACTTTGGTCAACTTTTGAGGAACCTTTGCCTGGGTGTTGGCGTTTTGTGCAGCTGGATTGCGACAAACTGGCCACGTTTAGCTCCATCTGACCCAGCTAAAACATTAACATGCCGCCTCCATGTGAACGCATCAATAATTTAACAGTCTGGAAGCAGCTTTTGTTCAGTATGATCATCTGAAGATGTGGTGAAATGCGTCCAGCTCAAGTGCATGTCGAGTCTTGTATTGATTTTAAAATATTCCATCTAAAGCATGCTCATATTTGATTGGCCTAAGTCGATAAACAAATAAACTGCAGTTCCTCGTACAGCCACACGAGGCTCCAAAACCGAGTCAATCCTCATGTTAAAATGCGCAATTTTACCGAGGAAATGCACGTGTTTCCAGCTGGATACAACAACAGTTTTGGTCTCTGTAGCTTGTTATGTTAGCTTATATTTTGGATTTCACGTTGAAGATGCTGATGTTTAAGAGGATAGAAAATGCAGCTTGGTAGCGTTTGCTGTATCTGAGGTTAACCAATCAGCTTTGAGATCAGATGTTTTTCAGTCCTGCTTAGAGATATCCACCCAAGAGAAAGCCCTAAAAGAGGTGGTTCTTACAGTCAGAACATGCATAAAGGTGCAGGTCGCCCTAAAACGCCCCTGCAGTGGAAAACAGCCCAATAACGTCACAGAGGCATCGTCCATATTTCTATAAAATTGGTGGTTGTGGCCAACATGAGTCAAGTTTTTTGTGTCCTTTGCTCTGCTACTCCCACAACACATCCTTACTTCAAACTTTTACCATGATGTGCTGCTCCCTCAAGTTTCATTTCACCTTTAACTGAATGTCTCAGAGCTGCAATCTGTCTCAGAAAAGCAGAACTGACCCACGACAGGATCGAGTATTTTTACCCTCTCGAACTGCTGCTCTCACTTCAGCAACGGATCTAAATACTTCTTCAGCCGCTGCACACATACTACCGCGACCGCTAGCATCCTTTTTCCACCGCAGTTCAAAGGTGCTGACACTCACGCGTCCCCCTCCAATCGCACAATGCGCACAAACCAAGCATCCCTTTACCTCGGACCACCCCGCACCCCATCACCAATCCATATCAACCCGCCGGCCCTGCAGCCGCTGTCCCAGCACCGTCCTGTCTCCTTCCCCCCTCCTCCCTGTGGAATGCTAACCTAGCCTTAGTGTGTGTGTGTGTGTGAGTGTGTGTGTGTGACAGTGGTGGAGCCAGGCTGGCTGTGTGGGCGGCCGAGTGTTTCCAAACAGTGGAATCTGTCACTGACACCCCTGGCAGAGCAATAAGCAGCGCCTTAATGAGCTCAGCAGATCACTCAGCACACACAGGGCCGACACACACACACATGCACAACTTATATGCATGGATTTAACAAACACCCCATCCAATATACACACACACACACATATATAATATACACAATTATGACCGTGAGAATGCATGAACATAACATGCGAACCCATTCATTACTGATGCAATTGCAGTTGTAAACCAATGCACACATATATATACACACACACACACCCCAATGCTCTCATTACACACTTTAAATGGAAGAAGCCGAGCACTGTTTCTCACCACCTCTGGTCCAACCCTGTTTGTCGCAGTGCAGGCATCAATCGCCGCTGATCGAATTAAAAAACACGACAACCGCCTTCCATATTTCTTGATTACGTGTACGCGTTAATGCTGACTCAGTCACCCATTAGTCTTTTTACTCAAACGGGACAATGGTGTCTAATTGTGACCACCTGCTTGAAAAATCAAATCATGCTCGCTCCGTATTCAGATCTCCCCCCCCCCCACCACCACCAGGCAGCTGCGCTTATGACAAACACAATTACCCCCCCCTCTGCACGACATTTCGCTCATATAATCAGACATCATGAATCTTTCGGAGTTTTATGATGACGAATTGGGAGTCGGTGGGGCGGCTGCCAGCGTTACGGGAGGCATCTGATAACGAGAGCGTGTCGGTTTTTCATCCTCCATGCCAGATTTCTGAAACGATCCCCCCCCCCTTAAAAAAAACTGACAGTAACAACTCATCCCTGCGAGTTTATCTGGAAGTTGCCCCCTCCTCTCGCTCCTTCGCTCAAACTAATTTTCTCACATGGTCGGTGTCATTGTTCATTTGGGACATTAGTGACAGTGAATGTGGGGCAAAGTGGCAGCGATGGCCCCGGCTCTAAGTCAGCGCCGTCCTTTTCTTTCCCCTCTTTAACTGAGCGCTCCTGTCACCGGGACCCTTTTAATTCCCCCTTTCACCCCTCCGGTGCCCGCCCCCCTCTCGCACTGGTCCTATTGGGGAGCAGACAATAGAGGGATGCCCCCCCCTCCCTTCCTATTCCTTCCCCTGCCTCTTCATCCCCCTCCTCCTCCTCATCTCCCTCGGCCCTCGCAGGCGTCCTGCCTGGTTGAGGCTATGGGCTCCAGGCTGCAGTTTGTCACAGCCATTCAGCTGAGACTGATTGTGATTGCGGCAGATGGGCCGGAGTCACTCGGCCCAGGCAAGCACTACTTCTCCCTTCTTTCCCAGCCTCTTTTTTTTATTTTTTTCCCTCCTCTCTGGCCTTCACTTTCTGTCCTGCGCCGCCTTGATCTTGATCTCTTCCTCGCTTGTTGTTCCCGTCTGTCTTTTGTCAGCACCTTCTCTTTGTGTTGTGTTGTTTTCCACACAGGGGCCTCCCTTGTCAGATCATTTAACACACCTCTCTGACGCTGGAATTCAGCAGCTTTTTTTTCCCCCCCGCGATCCGTCAATTATGTCCACCCGGGCAGGTGTGCGGGGTGTTTGATAAAAAACTTTCTCAGGTGGTCGTCCCTACCTTCCTCTTCACCTCATCACAAGCCAGCTTGTCGGAGTTAAACACCCCCCACCCTCAGCAGTGTTGTCACCCCCCCATCCCTTCAAAAAAAACTCCTCCTTCCCTCGCTTCTCCTCCCCTGAGGAAACAGCCACCTTCAGAGAGGCAGCGTAGAAGCCGTCTCTCTCTCTTCTCCCCCCTCCTCTCCTGAACACATGTTAAACGTCCTGTAAGCCCGAGGAGGAGGGAGGCAGTCGGAGAGGGAGCGGAGGCAGACTGAGGAGAGGAATATTCTGAGGAAAGATAAAGCCTGGGAGGCGGGGTGGGCGGGGAGGAGGCACATAACGCTGTGTGTGAAGAGGAGCCTCGGAGCGTCAGTGAGCGAGAGCACAGCGCAAGAGAGGGGAGAGTGTATGTGAGCAGGAAGGGGAAAGGCAGGAGAGTCGGTTACCAGATTGAGACGGACAGGGGAGTGGGAGAGAGGCGAGGATTTTCGAGGGCTTGAGGGAAACACAGAAAAGAGAGAGAGAGGGAGAGAGAATAGGGGAGGAGAGGCAGTTTGGTCTCAGTCAAGTGGAGAGGCAGGCAGTGGAGGGAGGGAGCAGTGTGGAGCCGGCAGTGCTGCATTGTGGATGTAAACTTTATCATCTGCGGGATCAGCGGGTAGCAGCAGGAGGAAAAGCGTGCCGGTGGATTTACCATGAGTGTCCTCTGAATGCACCAGGATGCTGCATCTCCACCAGGGTAAGGAGAAGAAGACATGACATGCAGGATTTTGCCTTCATGTTGATTGATTTAGGAGATTCATGTGTCTAGCATCCTCTTCCCCCTCCTTTCAGCTGTCTTTACTTTGTTCCCTAATAACCCCCGCAGGAGGCAGCATTTTTTATTTTTTTTGTACACATGTGCAAGGGATGATCTGTGATTTTTGCCGATTAGCCATTTGGGAGGAATCGCGTGTCCTGTTGCTAGTGGCAACAGCATGGGGCCGGGCTTTGCTGCGTACAGCACTTTTGTTTCTGATTGATAACAGAAGGAAACAGATAGCCGCCGTTTAAGCAGGAGGTAAAACAATCCAGCGTTGCGGAGGATTTGTATGCGCAGGAATGCATGTCTCCCCTCCCTCTACTCCTTTTCTTTCCTCATAGTCTCTCCCTCTCTCTCTCTCTCTCTCTCTCAGGCAGATTAAGATTTTCTATCCGGCCCACTAATCCCACGCTGAAATGACTGGTGTTATACTGGGTGTGGATGCAGCTAAGTGGTGGAGAATATGGATTATAAGGATGGCAGCCTCTGTGTTATCATCCGGCTTCTTGGTAGAGTCAAAGTCACGGCAGGTCAGGGGTCTCCCAACATAGTCAGCCATATTTACAGTAGACCAAAAGAGGCCAGGATGCTCGCAACCAACACGCCACAGATGCCAAGCGTAGACACCGGTTTTGTATTTTTAGCCGACATTGTTGTCTCTAAAAACAGAACCGCAAGAGAACATAGTAACAAGAGCATGGGAGAGTATGGGAGGTATCACCACTCTCTTGCTGGTGTTGTCAACACGCCAGAGAGAAATGCCACTTGCCATTTGGGTCTTTTCTCTTTTTTTTTAACCCTGGGAACTGGTGTTTCCCATCACAGGGGCAAAAAATAGCATCTGCCATGTAGTGGATGCTTTATGACTGGAAATGCCAATGAATGTAAGCGATCTATGGCAAGGAAAACAAACAGAATCAGTCAAGCAGAAGGGTATACAAAAGTTTTCCAGTGTTATTTACTGGAGCCTGACGTCGTGCCAGGAGCCATGTTTCCAATGTGCAGTCGAAGAAAAGAAAGTTAATCTGAAAGACAACATTCGAAGAAAACTCCTTTTTTTTTTAGGTGGTTTATGACTTTGGGAGATGGAAACACCTTCTAGAAGTTTTCGGACAACATTTAAACTACGTAAACTGGTTCTTTTGTTGTCTTAATCTTAAGAATAAATACGACTTTTGAGATTAAAAATGGTTGTTGAAGACTTCTCTCCATTTATTTTTTTTTAAAGTTTTGTCCTGTACTTTTAACTGATTTTGTTTACTTCCTCAAATTGGTTTATTGCGTGTAACGTAGCTTTTAGCGCCATTTTCTGACCAGTTTTTTCAATCTAGGCTGTTTACTCCACAGCAGTGAATGGAAACAAGCCAAATATTCTTTTAGTTTTTCTGCAACTTATCAAAAGGTTGTTTCAAATTTGGTTGACAAGAAATTTGTTTTTTGGGTTGACCTGTAACCCAAAATGTCTTATAGTTGCACTCCTAGTGGTTCGATTCTCACGTCAGGCCGTTAACTAAGTATTTAATAGACTGCAATTTACTTTCCTGACCTCACATTTGTTCCAGATTCTGGCCTTACAGACGTAGTAATCTGCAATCTATCCAAGTATTCGTAATCTGTACCACAGAGACTTCAGTCTTAGTGACTCATTCCAGTACAGCCCAGCCTCCAAGAGCAGACATCTATGAAATATTTATTGGAATTTTTATGCTTTTGCATTGCATGTACAGTAGCACTACTTACCAAAGGTTACAGTGCAGCTGTTTGGTCCAGTTCCTATTTAGACAGTGTCCATTTAAAGCCTTTATTGGGAGCAGAGCAGCAGATATCATCCCACCGCCAGGGCAGATGTGTTGCTGCGCTGGGCAGTTTGAGCCTGCTGCCCTCTGAAACCTACCTGGGGATTACTGGATAAGAGGATTGCCAAGTGGAGGGATTTGATTTTATAGAATTAAAACTGTAATTCTCTCCATCCCGGCCGCGCCACAGTGCAACCATTTCTCCACATTATTATTTTTTTCCCCCTGCTGCCATGTTCTTGTTTGACCAACAATCTCCATTACTACATCATGCGTCCTACATTTAGGCATTTAAAAGTCACGAGAGAGTCGCGTTCGGTGCGTGTTTGGGCAGAACTTGGCGGAACGCGGCCTACATGTTACTGTAAGTTGCGTGATTCCCTGTGTGGAGACGGCTGCAAAAAGTAGAACAGAAAGCGAGTTGTGCAGTGTTTGGGAGGCCGACTGATGTGCCAGTTGGCATTACTTGAGTGTTGATCATTACCCAAAACACCAGCGCAGAAAAGAATCGGAATCGAGACCACTCCAGCAGGCACATGTGTGCTTTTGTGTTTTCTTCCACCCCTCTAACTCTTGTCCGTCACTTCGCCTCTCACTCCTCTACATCCGATTTTCCCAACTTTTTCCCTCCCTCCCCGTTCGTCTCCTCCCCGTATGTGGCGCTCTGTATTTGGTGACCCTCAGCTAGCATATTGGGTCCAGGTCAAACAGAATTACTGAGGAATGTTCCCCTGTTCAATGGCTGGCCCAGTGGGCCTCAGCATGGGAGCACTTCCCCTTCATTGACAGCCAGAGGACTTTCATTTTAGAGAAGAGGAGGGAGGGGGGGCTCGTTCCAGACAACTTTCCCATATAATTCCCACTGTCTTTGCAGCGTTCATCGGCACTGTGGAGCCGTAAGCCAGTTTAATGATGTGTACGTGTGAGGCACATCTCAGGATCTCGCCAGCCTGAGCCTCGTTGAGACGCTCTGCTTCTGTGACTGCAGGCCATCCAGCTCAATTAAGGGTGCTTTGAATGCATTCCTCCCTTTAGCCTGCTCTACATTTATCTTCCCCCCACGAACAGCACGTGGGAACTCTAAAAACAGTCCGAGTCCTGCAGAGCTCTCTGGGGCTGGTATGAACCTGTTTTTTTGCAAATACAGCAGCATCTGAAAAAAAAAAAAAAAGCAAACAAAATAGCTCAATAAAGAATTCTGACATTTTGCCAGGCAGCGATTTTTTTTTTTTTTTTTTCATGCAAACAGCCAGAACACATTTAATTCCAGCTGCAGCCTCATGCTTTGTGTTTCCCTGACTGTTAACAAGTTGGAAATGCAGGAAAAACTGGACTATCAGATGTCTTTTCTCGGTGTCTCCTGTTGGCTCGAGTTAGAGTAATGTCACTCAGGAAAAATATAAAGTTTAATGGTCCGACACAATTTATAACCAATAAAAGGCTTTTATTTGGGAGCTATCAATGGCTTATTGCATGCACTGACTGTTTTGCCTGGAGACAAAGCATTGCCCAGACACCCTCGCTGACTGTTAAGTGATGTCATTAGAGCCGCTGCATTTTTGTGGTTTTCGAAAACGGATGAACTTGCTTCATGCGAGTTCACAAAGGTGGCAAGACTCGTGGGCTGTTTTTGCAGTTAAGTGCATTTAAACTGCCTGTTTTCCAGTCAGAAGCGGCATAAAATATTGTCTCTTTTTATATTGTCGGTCTGAGTGTCTTGGCTCGCAAACATAAACTTTTGTTTTCCCTTTTATAAAAGCTTTTATTGATATGTCTGGTGTTTCAGTTCTTCACAAAAAACAAAATCCCTGAATTGGATTTGTTTTTTTTTTAGGTCATAGTCCTGCACGCCAGCAGTTTACAAGATAATATGGTGTTGTCCTTGTTGCACAGACTCCCAGCTGACACACTTTTTTTTGCATGCATCTCGCATGTTTTTAGATCAAAGCGAACAAAACCCACTTTGCGAGCGCTCCCCCTTGTTTCATATTTCTTTCCCTTGTCACGCCGATGCTTTCAGCGGGAGCGAGCCGTTTATGAGGTCGGAAAAGGGGTCAGTGTCGTATTTGAGGTTGCGCGGGGCGGGGAATGTCAACAAACTTCAGCTCCCCACTATCTTGGCTGTAAATCACCGGATAATAGCGGGAGAAACATGCAGGGCCACATCCAGCGGCTGGAGGTGTTGGCGCAGCTGGAAAGGAAATGGATAGAGGCTGCTGGAGAAGCTCACCTTTATGCTGTAAAACTCTTTTTCCAAACACCTCTCTTGTTGTGTTTAAGTTCTCTTTAGCCATTTGGTGACAAGTCTTTGCTCAGAGTGAATTACAGCGAGCGCAGTAACTTTTAACTGCTTGATTGCGAGCATGCCAGAGCACCAGAATGCTATGGCAATATTCAGCTGAAAGAACATGGAAGAGAGAGAATAACTCAGATGATGTCTTCTCCTTTATCTCTATTTATCTCTCAATTTGCACCCAAGTTTGGAAGTGTAAAGCAAACTAAATTAAGCGAGCTGCTGACTTCTGAGCAGGAATTACCTGCAGGACAAACACCGAGTCGATGCAACAGCTGCACACTGGGGCGGGTAGGTGGCGGACCCTTGGCTCGAGTGCTTCTGTTTACTGTACCTTTGTCTGCATTGTATGTGAAGCGGCCATTTGTCTGCCTCTGTAAAGGACTACTGTTTGCCTGCCTCTCTGAAAACGATGTGTTGACAGCCGCTGTAAAATACCCCCGTAGCCTTTGCACAGTCTCCACGAGTCAGCAGAACCTTCTAGTGTTACAGTACAGTAGTAAATGTGAGTCCCTGTTCTGCAATTACTTCAATGCAGGCCAGCCGGGGTGTGAAGTACAGAACAATGGATGAAACGTGTGACTTACATATGGTATGTGGGGGCCTTTTTTACTATGAAACATGCCCAGGCTGCTAAATTAGTATTTTATTCTGTTAACCTGCAGTAGAGATAGAACTTACTTCATGTTTTCTGCATTTTCATCACTAATAATTGAATCTGATCTGAAATCTCTTTCTTGGCTGAGTGGAAAAGTTTGCTGGAGGAGGATTTATTATGATTTTAATAGCAATTTGAGTGAAAACAAGTCCCAGAGAAGCTACTTCATTTGGGGCTGCAACGTGCCCCCAAACCAAAAGTAGCAATCTGTCATTTTCCAGCAGAGCTCAGACCTCAAACTTAAAGGTCTCATCCCAACCACTTCACACTTGGCTGTGAAGCGCCTCAGTGTGTGCTGAAGGTTACGGTTTGATGAAGCCAACAGAACCGCATCATCTGCAAAGATGCGACTCTGAGGTTCCCAAACCGGACACCTTGTCCACACTTGCTGCACCTTAAGGTCCGATCAGTGACAGGATCGGAGACAACCGTGGCAGTTTGATGGTGAAATAAAGCGTGCGATGGACAGGTGGTGACAGCAGTAACTGGTGGGGTTGTGGTGGTGATGAGGAAGTTGAGCCCGAAGGTCTACTTTCCAACCCTCACCGACGGTCATGAGTTTAGAATGAGGTTGTGGAAACAAGCGGCTGAAATGAGTTTCCTCTGTAAAGTGGCTGGACTTCGCCTTAGAGATAGCGTGAGGAGCTTGGACATCCGTTGGTGCATCTGATTAGGATGCCTCCAGAGTGCCTGGGCGAGGTTTTCCGGGTACGTCCAACTGGGAGGAGACGATGGGGCAAAATTAGATCTCATCGGAAGGATTACATCTCTCATTTGGTCTTGGAATGCTTTGAGATCCCCCAGGAGAAGCTAGAAAAGGTTGCTGGGGAGAAAAACATCTGGAATCCTCTGCTTAGCCTGCTGCCACTGTCTGGATAAGCAAAAGAAAATTAATGGATGAGCGGAATATGAGTTAAAACCTTGGGGGGGTTTGGAGCCATTTAGCATGAAGACCACCAGTGAGTTCAGATCAGTAAAGGCTTGAACATGCTTCTATATGAAAACAAAGATGTATGAATGGCGCCTTTTTTCCCCCCTTAATCAAACTACAACAGTAAATTTGCAAGATCTTTTCCAGAGTTCTGTTTCCAACCTGTCTCCTCGCACCAAGCTGAATTAATTAGTCAGCGTCTTAGACATGCACGGACGCACAACTCATCATTTAGTTTTTGGAAAGTATGCGCACCAGCTCCTCTGCAAACTGTAAATACCCAGACAAAGGCGTCAGTATGCTTCAAAAGAAGTACTTATTAGATCATCAAACCCTGTCTGCAGCCTCCTCCTGCCACATGCTGAATGGCAGCGCGGGATGAGGAGGAACTGCGCGACTCTCCGAATGCAGGAATCGCACCAAACCTTCCAAATGAGCAGGTGTGTGGAAGTGGAATCCGTTTTATGCAGAGTGCAACAGCCTAATTGCTTTTGCGGAGAGACGTTCCCACTTGTGCACATCATTTCATCTCGCCTCTGTCTATGATAGCAGGCTTTTCTCGCTGCCTTTAAGCGTGGCGTCTTGGCAGCGACTCAAACATTTTCGCCTTTAGACACGGTTTGGCGTCGCAGCTTCTGAACTCTCAAGCGTACGGCCTTCTGCGTAGATCTGCAGAAGCGTACGTCCAAGAGTTCCCAGACAAACAGCTTATGTTGTCCACAGGCACCTCACAAAACACAGGTAAACTCCTAAATCATGAGGTAATTGCAGTTCAGTTTGAAAGGTGCATTACTTAAGCTCAATTATGTGTGAGACTGCGTGACACAAGCTGAACAACCGTGAGCGGGGAAACTTAAGCAAACACGAGATTACTACCTGTTGGAATGTGAGTGTGTGGCGGGGAATGCTTTTTGATAAGCTTGATTTCAAAACAAGCTTGGGGTCGGGGTTTCATAGCTTCCTCTATCTGTTCCTTCCATATCTGTGTTTGTTAAGGTCCAGCGACATTCATCTCTCTTTTATGATTTGGACATAAAAGATTCAAAGTCGTACGAGTGTGCATGCACATCTCTGCATATCTTTGCCGGTGTGTTTGTACATGTGTGCTCATCCATGTGTCGAAGAGTTCCCCCTCGTGTGATCGCGTCTAGCTTCGTGAGCTGGTGAGTAAGCCCTCTCAACAGACAAGACAGGCGGGCGGGCGGGCGCTGCGGCCATTTTTAAAGCACATCTGCTCATCCGCAATGTTTCGTTTCGTCTGGACAGGAATGCGTCTGTGGCTTGGAAACAATTGAGGTCAGGCCCTGCTCGGAGAATAAGAAAACATTTAGGGAGACAGACAGTCAGGCAGGGGTAATCCACGCTTGGCGAGCGCATTCCTCGGAGCTCAGGAGGAGTCTCGGAGGATTCCTCATGTCTGATTTTTTTTGCTGCTTCAGAAGTTCGGGAGATGCGGCGCACTCATTTGATCCCGTCTTGGCCGTCTTAAATCATCGCTCTGTTTTCCTGGATAATTCTCCAAAGTCGTTTACACGTGCAACGACAAATGTAATTGACGCAGCACAGATTGCGTCCATCAATCACGATCATGTCAATCCTTACTGTCGAAGAACTTAAACGGCGCTTTCATGTCATGCCAGCATAATGAAGCTAGCAAACCGCCGAGACTCCTCTAAAGCACTGAGGGCGAGATGTTATCACGGAGGGGGGAAGCGTAAACAACTCCCGGCGCTCGACATGTTGTTGACTTTGGAGAAATCTTGCTAATCGAACATCACCTCAACCCGTTTAGCCGCATTGCTCGGTGGTGCGCACGTGTCCAAACAAAGTCCAATGCTTCTCCTGAAATTAAAAGTGAGCGTGACTAAGGGTTAGAATATGTGTGGGTGTTCAGATAAAACCACATTGTTGGTGTTTGTCACGCACGCCGGCGTCCAAATCCACTGAAGAAGGGCAGCTTTTTTTCTTTGAAATCGTTACATCATACGTGGCCATATTTTGCATTTGGATGACGTGCATGTAAATGTGATTAGACATACATTTGCCGTCATGGTAGACAAACATTTCAAGAGCTATAGAGAGGAATATGTTACTAATTAGGGATGCCCCCTTTTCATAAAGACATTATTGGGCCACATGGCAGCCCTCAAAAGGCGTGTGTTCTTTGTGTGCTCGCAGCAGAACCTCATCACATTTCACCTCGTCAATAATTGATGGTCTGCCGTGGTGAGGTAAGGCTCATTGTGCCTGGCTGGCTGGCTGGGTGGTTGGGTGTGTGAGGTGCTGACATGTGGCTCCTGTTTTTCCCGCTGCCCCTCGCTGCAGACGGGGTCCGCGGAGGGAGCCGGGGGGTCAGGAACCAGCTGTGGGCGAGGCGGTGGGAACAGGCGCGGGTCAGGCCGCTGCTCGGCGTCCGGGGTGATTGATTGGAGCTGCCTAATGCATCGGGACCGATTGAACGGTCACAGATGTGTGCGAGCCCCACCCCTCCAAAAAAAGGGACCAGATGAAAGTGTTTACATCAAGGGCTGAGGCTGATGCCATCTCGGTATTTAGTGCGCGAACACAGGCTTTGATCATCTGTTGCATTTGTTAAAACGGGGATTAGACGAACAGAATGAGGACGAAAACATGCATCTCATCACCAAGGTGTAAAAATACATTTTCAGAGCACACCCTGTCTTGACTTCAACCTCTCTGGCAGTCTGTTTTCCTGTCAGCCTGGGTTGGATGTTATAACTTATCAAACGCCTCGGTAAGCTCATTGTCCCCTCGCCGGGCTGGGGTTTGAAATTTTGGATCGGCGCAGAAGGTTACATAACGCTGCCGTAGGAGGATTAAGGATGGGAATGACCGGTCCGGAGCCCGGGACCAAACCGTAGCCAGAATCCCCCTCTGAACGGGATGTGGGCCATGGGGGATTGCGTGCATGTCAGGGCTCTTAACTCAGCAGGAGTGCAGATGCTAATACATAAATGCATGGCAGCCCTGCTCTCATCCAAACATTTCTGCATCCCCCCGGCCACTCTGTTGTGGCTCAGAACGATTGAAATGTTTAGCTGCCTGCAAGCCTCAGTGACAATAACTGGAAAGATGGTTTATATTTATGCATCTTTTATGCATCGAGATGTGCACGTTTGTGTCATCCGCAGGGAGGAAAGGGCGGTGTTTAATCTGTTAACGTCTTCCTATACAGAAGGGAGATTATGTACACTTAATGATAAGATGGTGTACATTACTGCGAGGGATACAGGAAACCAAAGCGCAAGAGACAGCACTTTTTATCTCTTTCATTATGTGCTCAACAGCAAACAATGTACAATGGATTAAAGCACCTGTATGGAGGAGTCGTGATAGCGGCGATGAAAACACAGTTTGCCTCCCACAATGAGGTTCAAAGCACATGGGTCTGACATGTCAGCTCAAGTTGGGCAAACGCTCCCGCCGTGATTGATCCTCCCTGAGCCCTGACAGATCGTGTCTTTGCATGAATCCGCGAAAAGGAGGCGGCACGTTGTCTCCACGTGAGGAGGAGCGGCGTACGAGGTAGGGTTTTTACGGGCCGTCTGAAGGCGAAGAGGAAACAGGGTCGATCTGCTGCGAACGCGACCGAGGCGGGTATTGTGATCGCTCCGTTCTGCGCCGTCTGCCTTATCTCAAAGAGAGCAAAGTGGGGCGTTTGATGCCGCCTGAAAGGAAGGGAAGTGATCTCCGAGGTGTGTGTGGGTGGACAGCAGATGGTGCGTATGAGGAGGCAGGTGTACAAACTTGTTGTGTGCTCATGCATACCATCGCTGATGCAACGTACAGTAGAAGTTGTTGAATTTAAGGCTCAATTAGTGCATTTAACCTTAAATTCCAGCTACAAACTTGAATAGAATTAAAGTTAAATTAACCCCTGATCCCTGTTTTTACATTGAGATCACTATTTTTAGCTTTTGGAGCGCTGGTTTCATACAGAGCATTTGCTTGTCTGCAGATGCCCTTAAGACCAAGGTCTCTCGCTGTCTACCTCCTGCTGCATTCTGATGCACAAAAACAACACCATGAACTCCACTGCGCTTGTTGCATTTAAGGCTGTCAGCTGGTTTTGGCTCGCCGCAGCGAAACACGGCAGGATTCCCCTCCTCCGGCGAGGCCTCCCGAGCTATCAGGTGATTCCAGGTCACTGGGAACTGCTGGAGGTCCACGTCGGCGCTGCTCGCGATTGGCTGCTGGAACTTACTCAGCCAAGCTCTTCTAATGGGGCTCAGAGAGGAAGAAAAACAGGAGAGGGAATGTACACATGGTCAGCTGTCAGCTTGGGCTTTCATCACATGCTCGGATGTACGGGACGAATGCATCAAGTGTGAAATATACACAGTGAGCGCCACATGCAGAGCACTGAGTACATGGTGGAAAGGTTTACTCCTCATTTAACCTTCTTAACCCTAAAACTTACACTTTTATGAAAGGCGTGCTATCTTTAATAAAATCTATAAAATTGCATTATTAACTGTAAAAACAGAATGTATTGCTGGATTTTTAACTTTCTGGTGGTTGTTGAGCTGCTCATCTGTCACAAATCGAAGCTTAAAATCATATTTGATCAAAATCGCTTTAATTTCAATGAGAAATTTGCTTTTTAAAAAAATAAAGCATTTTCATTTATACAGATTCTGTACAAATATAAATTCACAGCACAACCAAGGAGCCATTAGTGACCCGGATGAGACATAGTTGACATGACTGAAATTCAGGAACTTGAACTGAGCTTTATTTTAATGATTTTGCCATTGTAACTTTGTTATTGCACAAAAACATGACTGAGCTTTCTCTACTTCTAGTCATGGTTGTTCTGTTTCTATAAAGAACTTTATATTACAGTGAAAAACGAGCCCACAGTGAGGAAGAATGTGACAGGAGCGAAGAAAACTCCCAGAATCAGAATTCGTTTTATGGCCAAGTACGTTTTTACATATAGGGATTTTGACTTGTTTTGGTGCAGAAGAGTAAACATTGAGAATAAATATAGATATGCCTTTATTAGTCTCACACTGGAGAAATTCAGTGTCAGCAGCAAAAAACACAGAGATACACACATACTAGAAGAACAATGTACATATAAGAAATAGTGCAAACATAGAATATAAGAATGAGGATATAGAGACAAGATAAATATATAAAAGATCTAGAAGATGAGGAATAAAGATACAAATTGTAAATGGACTGCACTTATATAGCGCTTTTCTACCTTAGCGGCACTCAAAGCGCTTTACAATGTTTTGTCATTCACCCATTCACACACCAATGGCGACAGCTGCCATGCAAGGTGCTGCCTGTCATTGGGAGCAACTACTCGTTCAGGGCTGGGAGATCGAACCGCCAACCTTATGATCACAGGACAACCCGCTCTGCCGCAGCCGCCCCAGAATGATTCTTGTTAATTGCAACCTGCGTCTGATCTTTGTAATTTTGTGCATCTTTATGCTCGCAAAGAAAAATCCAGACCGTGCAGGAAACCCGAGCACTCAGACGGCTTCTAAACAAACCCCAGATTTGCCAAACTTTTTGGGAAAGAACCGACCCGCCAGAAGGATTGCATTGGTTTTTATTATGGTTGGATAAACAGTTGGCTGGTCATCTGTCATGTTTCCTGCCCCGTAAAACTTTTGTTATCATAACCATTCGAGACAACAACTAGAAAAATACAAGTTATAATCAACTGGAATTATACTTTAAAATGAGGCGTTCAGGGACCGCGCGCCTGTTTTCTGACCCTGTTGGATGACAATTAAGAGCGTGTGTGTGTTTTAAGGGGGAAATGAAAACAGACCCACCGCGCTATTCGAACATGGATCTCCTTCTACTGGAGATGACTTGAGATAAACTAGCGGCCTTCAGGTTGGACTGGTTGGAGGCCGGTTTACACAGCTGGTAGAAGTTTACCTTGAAAACGTCGAATTCGGAATATGTCAATCCAAACACATGCATAAACACATTCGGCAAGAATGCAGATATTACACAGCTCCACGCCAAGCTGGATGCAAATGTCGCCAGCGAGCGTTTTGCGCTAGAATACTGTTTTGACTACTGCTTGTGCCAATTACTATAATTATGTTTAACACAGAATGTCAAATTGCTCTATATTTGGCGATGATTTTCTCGGGGCGCAGTTGGCTCATGCTCCGTCGCTCCTGGAACATGCCTGTGCATAAGTGGCCTGAAACTTAACCCCTTACAGGGCTGACGCACAGCCATAACACAGACTGGAGGAATGCCAGGCCGGTCCCCCCCGTTTAACAAAACAATATCTGCAGTGAGAAGTTCCAGAGATCTTTTTTTTTTTTCTCTTTCCCTCAAGGTAATGGTGTACAGTATGTGGTAATAGGAAGAGGTAACGTTGTGCAACCGTGTGTGTGTTAGTCAGGTGTGGAGGATGCACTTTTATGAATGGTTTCACACGCACATAAGCAACACCTCGCTGGAAAAACACACCCAAATTTATTTCGCTTCTCAGAACGCACACCAGCAACACACCCAAACACACTCGGGCACCTCGTGGATTCGTCACGCGTGTCTCACAGCGCCAAGCCCTCAATCAGGCCGGTGCCACTGGAGGGAACGCAGCATCGGGGGGAATGACTTCCAGCTCGTAGCTCAGACGGCCGATTCAGCTGTCTCTTAATCACCAAAGGGGGGGGTTTTCCCCAACAGGTAAGCCGCTCGGAAAACAATGATGTCTTGTCAAAGGCGGCGAGGAGATGTTAGTCATTTTTGGGGGCTTTGGGTGTCTGCACCGCTGGAGAAATGTGAAAAATGTGCAGGTGATTGCGATTACTTGCGGTTGTCTGCTGTGTAAACTTCTTTATTATGTCCCTCGGCCCCATATTAGGTGGTTTCCAGTCAAAAGACAATGCTTTAAAAGAAGCCTGCTTTTATTTCTCCTGTGATTTTTGTATTTTTTTTGTGGGGGGAGGAATGAAAAAAACCCTCCCGTGGCATTGTTGTATCATGTGCCTCTTGTGTGTGTTATTTTTAGAGCATCGTATTTACAGTATTTGACAAAAAGAATCAATGAATGGACTCAAACAGCCAAGAGGTTTGTTGTTTTCCCCAGAAATACTTGTACAACGATAAGCTCCCAGCAAACACATGCAGCCTGGGTTTGTCCTGGAGCACTGCTTCGGCGTTGTTGTGATGCCTCAGGAGGGACTGGGAAACAAGGTTCTTTATTATCCGTGCTAGTGTGCCAAGATTTATCCCATTAAAGTCTGGAATGCCCTCACGTGGGAAAACGGATTGGACGCGCACAGGCAGTTTGTGTGTCGAGTTTGTGTGTGTCTGCGTGGAAGGTCTGGCGCGAGGATGCCCTGCTTTTTGTTTCCTCTGAGCTATTTTCGTCTGGACAGAACTGCGAGCTCTGTTTTTGTTCGCGGACGACCTCGTCTCCTCCGTGTGTGTGTGATTTGCTGGCAGGCCTGTGATGGATGGAAGTGTTGGTTTCTTATATCCTGAGCTGATGACAGCGTCTGGTGATTAATGTCAAGGTTGGAGCATGAGTGGAATTCAGATTACCTGTTGATTTGGACGCTTTTTCAGGACTCACACCTTGCCCGACTGCGATCCCACGTTGACTTATTTTCTTCCTCTCCTCTGTGTTTTGTTCAGGGAAAAGCTGGCTGTGGCTCGCCTGCAGAGGGAAGTCGCACGGAGCAAGAGCGAAGGAACAATGGTAAAGTACAGTGGAACCGCTCGCCCCTGTAATCTGAGCAAAAAAGCCACGGTGCACCCGCTTCCACATACCCACGCACCGAAGCCAATTTGAAGGGTCTTAACACTTTATCAGAGAGGACAAGTCTGGAGAAATGTGTGCACAAGCTGCTATTTTTCAGCTGTAGCACGAAATGCATGATAGAGAAGAATCCAAGCACTGTTGAGATTTCTTGCAGATACTCATTTGCATGGTCCAAAGCTTTCCTGCAAACCGATGCTGTGAACTTGTGAAAGCATGCAAAAGAGTTCAGGAGGAGGCATATGTGGCCATAGGTGCATATCTTCCCCCCCTCCTCCCCTCTCTGTTTCCATATTCGTACAGTATGTGTGCCTAAGGGAGGTCAGAAAGTGAAAAGTTGAACCATGTGATGAAGCGGCGCTCAGCTGATTGCAGCCTGCGAGCAGACGCTCTAACCACAGGCCCAGCTGTTTGACTGCACCCCAGTGACGCCTCTGATTCTCTTTATGGCAGCAGGCCTAAAGCAACAGCACACAGGGGCTCACAGGTTTTTTCGCACTATTGTGTGTGAGATACTCTATTGATACCCAGAAGGAGGAGAATTTTTTTTTCTTCTCTCCACAGTTGAGGAGGTCAAAGCACGGGGTTGGATACCGAACAGCGCCCCTGAAGCCGGGCAGCGGTTTAGCATATTGCTTAAGGGCACTTCAGCAGATCTTTACAATCATTGAGACCTGAATTTAGCAACAGAAATGCTATGTTTTGAGCCGACTGAATGCTTCCACACTGTGACTATAGACTTGGCTAATTCATTATAACAGGAGATAAGAGCAAACAGAGGTGGACTTTACTTCCATCTCTTGTTTGACCTTTCTTGACCTTAGGAGGTCTGACACACAAACTTTTCTTTGTGACCTCCGAGTGACTCCTTCGTACTGTCGCCCCAATCATGCATCTATACGTGAAACAAAAAGGTTCAGTGTTGAAGATTAGATAAAGTGTAGATTCGTGGAATGCGTTCGTCCTCCAACGAATTGTACCTACAACTGCATGACCGTGCTGTCATGTGTTCAGCACTGTTTCAGGCTAATTGTGTTAGTTGTATAGCACTGCATGTTGACTGCCGGGATGAAATGGGGTCACTTAACCCTGTGAGCCCCAAGCAGTTTCTGAAAAAAACAATAGTGACTTACTATAGATATTATGCTACTTACATATTTCATTTGTTTCCATTTTTACTCCTATCTGGTCTATGTAAGCCTGCAGTTCAACCCAGGTTAGTCAGAAACGTCCATAATTTTTGTGATGTGACTGTTGGCTGCAGCTGAGTCACTCATAGCTTTGCGGTTGTGCTGAGAAGGTCAGAATTTTTTGTTTTTCACAGAATTTGCTTAGCACATAAGCTTTATTTTTGGCAAATTTTGAAATGAAGTAATTTTGATGGACTATGGTTAATGGAATGGGACCATATGTCACAGATGAGTAGTTTAAGGACTGTCGTAAAGTTGATAATCGTTCTTATTTTACAACTTCAGACTGTTACAACAGTTACTTTTATACTTTAAATGTTGATTAATCTGTTTATGTTGATTCCTTTCAGCGCTGCTATAACAAAATGTAGTATTATGAACTTCTGACTTTGATGTTTTTATAAATTTAGGGGAAACATGAACAAGATGAGCTTCGATAAGTCTGTTAAAGGGGCTAATTTTGGCCATTTCGGTTCAGTTAATTAAGGAACAAGTGATACACTGCAGCTTTAGCCTACCACAAATGAACCAAGAGGTAGAAGCATGACTTCATATGGACTGACAGATAAGCCAGCTACCCATCCATCCATCCTCCCAAGATCCCAATCTAAAGATCAGAGCTGCATATAAATAACGCCATATGAACATGGTGCATAACTAGAAAACTTTAAAGTTGTGGCCTCTCAGTGTTTATTGGATTTACGACTTCACAAGACAATGAGCCCTTTAAGTCAAGACTGCAGCTATGACGATCTTGAGAGCAGCTGCCAAGTAAGATGGATGAAGAACTGCCAAAAACAATAACACAAGCTCCAGATATCTGTGTTGTAACCTTTGGGATTTTATAGGCGATCTAATTCCCACAATCAGCAGACGGATAAAATGTTGTTGTACATTCTGAAAGTCCTACAACTGTTATTACATTATCCTGTGGTTGCTGCGAACACGGCACACTGGGAGAAACCACTCAATAAATGCTCATACGAGTTACCGCAGAAGTGCCCTCATACATGCAGCATGCTGAGCATCCATTTCAATTTGTGGTACCACTTAGGTCTCTTTTCTTTTCTTCTACCTGTGTGCACATAATATGATTCTGTTTCCACACCTCAGTGTGTCAGCGCCTCCTCCTGTAACACTAACCCCCTCTGACCTCAAAAAAAAATCCCTCGACTCGACCGAAGTGGATGACATGCTAATTATTACTTATGTGAATCGCTGTCTGCGCATGCACGGGGTTGGGAGAGGGATGAGTTATCTATGCCAGACAGGAGGAGGGTGAGGATGGGGGCGAAAAGAAAAAAAAAAAAGGGAGGAGGGGGGGGATATCACTAAGCTCCATTTGAAATTGGGATTATCCTCATTGGACTCCCCTTGCACTCTCCCTCTCTCGCTCTCTCTGGCATTCCTGGGAGGCTTCGGAGCTCAGGCACGGTTTCTCAATAGAAATGGGGAAAAAGAGACTGCTGCTGCATCAAGGAGATAATTGTCAAAGTGCTGCCGGTGTGAAGTGGAAACCGCAAACCAGCCGCAGCCTCTGCCCAGGCGTAGACCCCCAGCAACCCGACGCCCACTTCCGTGCCCGCTCGCCTCCCCCAACCCCATCTCCGCCTGCCAAGCGGCTAACCTAGAGAGACAGATTAAAACAGCGCCGACTTTTGAAGTGGCTCTGTATCTGATGCCTCTGTTTAACAGCTCCTGCTTCCTGCTCTTGGTCTCCTCTCTCCCGACATCCATTAGCGTCTTCTGTGTAACGCGATCAGAGGAACGGCGGTGCCACCCATCACACCCCTCGTTTCTGCTGAGGGATGTGCAATGCGGCGCCATTGTTTCAGGAGAGGCAACGCATCTTTACGAGCGCGCGAGGCCTCAGCCATCAGTGTAAATGAAGCAGCATTACAGTTTAGTGAGGAGCCCGTGTTGTAATTGGGTCTCCTGTTGTGAAACACGATGGCTCCTGGCGGTGCGCGAGCACAACGGCGCTGTTATGCGTCATTCGAGGGAATCGCGTGAGCTTGAAAGCAGTTGGTGTCACATTTTTTTTACCACAATATAAACTCCTGCACCTCTGCGGAAACAACACAGCTATGGCTAGAAGGTCTTTGGTGCAATATGACACAGTTAATATCCCATAAATCCTAAAAAGTAAACAAACGAATGTTGAATTTCCTCCATTTATTTAAATCCACCTGTTTTCTAAGCGCCCACATGTGTTCCCAACAATTGGAAACAAAAACTAATGATTGATCGACACTCTATGGATATCTAGCTACTTACATTTTAAATTATTTTCCTCCTGCCTGCTCTGATTTCTTGCTGTGTAACGATTGGTTGCAGCTAAGTTGCAAATAGCTTCCTAGATGCACTGAGGAGAACAGAATATTTTCTTTTTTACAGAATCTGATTAGAGCAAATGCTTCATTTTTGGCAATTTTTTAAATGAAACATAAACAATAAAGTGATTTTTAATGCAAGATTTAAGTTTTCTAGCTGAACCCAGCAGCACAGATGATGGGAAGTTCAAAATCCCACGATTCGTGCTGTTTTTACAGTTTCTTTCCCTGATTAAAGCTCTAATTTTGCTGATTTTTTTTCAAAGACAGCATGCCTTTCAAAGCCACCAGTGGCTTCTGGGGTTCAGAGGGTGAAATCATTCGCTGGCCAATCAGTAATTACTCCTCCACCACAAATATGGCCACACAAGACGCATTTGTTATCGGTCTGAGGCGATACGGTCTCCCAGCCACCAGATCTGTCCGTCTCAGACCGCTGTTTGTTTCTTAATCTGTATACCGGGGCTTAGACATGCTGCTCTTGGCCCGCTCCGCTGAGCAGCGATCTCTAAAACTCCTGCAAGAAAAACAGCGGATTTCCCTTTTAGGTGTTTGATAGAGCACAGGTCACGGTTTATTCTGCCTCGGCCCTCTTCCCAACAAGCCTGGCCTGTCTGTCTCCAGTCAAACCGCTCATTCACGGCCGCCTCGTCGCTGCTGTAGGTTTTCTCTGGAATTCTTCACACCCTCAGCCCAGAGGCGTGGCGCAGGGCAGGGCCGCTTCTCCCACTCTCGTTTGATTCCGCTCCTGAAGTCCATCAGGGGCAGGATGCCTGGTTTCCTGTCAGGGAGAGAACAGAAGTCCACATGTGGGCTCGTAAATGCAGCCTGCTCTGCTGAGCCGGGGGGGGGCTCTCCATTAAAAGGGCATTTAAAACTGTTAGGTGAGATTATGACCGCTGGAAACGGCTGTCTAAACAACATGTGAAAATAAACGGCCTTGAGAGAGAAACTGGCTTTATTTTTGCTTTGTGGATGCTCTGTGATATCTGAGCTCAAACAGATACGATCCTCGTCGGCGCTTTGGTTTGATTGAGACGTACACGCGGACGACAAAGAAAATTGTTTTCGCCTCAACTCGGCCTAATTGTGCCGCCCGCTCATTTAAAAATCAGATTTCTCCGGAGCGTTTCATGTAGAAAACGAATTTAAGATAAGAAGGTAGCCGCCGCGTTGGTGAATATAAAGCGGCACAGTGTGGGGAAAGATGCCCTAAAGCCACGATAAGGAATCAGCTATTTCTGGGCATGAAAACAGATTTTCTCACGTGCTACGGTTCATAACATCAAGTAAATTTTGCTTTGATATTGTCAGGGTGCCCTTCTTGGCAAGTCATGTCTGACTCAGAGGGATTCTGTCTGTGTTGTTAATCAAGATTTATACCAGTTATGATCTGTATTGATGTTCTTGGATGATCGATCAGAGGAAAATGATCAATAACAACATGATTCACATTGAGAATAAGTTGCATCTTGGTCCACTTCTATGGAAAGGGGAACCTTTTTTTGTAGTATGACACATTTACCATCACTTAAATCATAAAAAAAAAAACACAAAAGTTTCATTTATTGTCATTATTTCTTTTATAAAAATCCAAAACATCTGGAGTCAACAAAAATTAGTGACCCTACATATGATAGATTTTATTTTATTTCATTTTATTTACATTTTAATGTGCGTCCTTACTTGTCTCCTAATTGCTTTGTGTATACACAGCCTGCAGTTCAACCAAAAAATTACAGAATTTTTGCCACATTACTGTTGGTCACAGCTGAGTCACTGATGGCTTCACAGTTTCACAGAAGAGTGTAGAATTTTTTGTATTTAATATAATCTGATTGGAGCGAATGTTTTGATTTTTGGCAAATTTTTAAATGGGATATGTAGCATAAAGAGTTGAGCATCTTTATTGTCATTTTGCAGTTAGTTTTCACCATTCACATAATGAATGTTTGTTGGTAATACCGGCTTAAAAACTAACATTAAAAGACATGTACAGTAAAACATACAGTGCATTTAAAAAAGGAAAAAAATAGTACAAATACATTAAAAGTAAGAAAATATATGCAGCAGACAGATTAAAGTGCAGGGTGCAGTGTCAGTTCCGTGTTGTCTCAAGCTTTTTAACATGAGTGTGCAGGATGTTGTAGAGTTTTAATGAACAAAACCTCTTTATTCCCCCCAAAAAACTGATGAAAATCACAGATGAGTAGTTTAAAAGTTAAAAAATCTGAACATTCTTTCTGTTTTTACAATTTCTGGATGTGATAAATGGTGGCAGTTGTTTAAAGAAAGCGTGTCTTTCTTTGGGGTTCAGAGGGTTAATATGATTTTGGGGGTATTTTGCTTTCATTGGACAGATGAGCTGCAGGGGAAAACAAGCAGTAAAGACCCAGCCAGTTGGGAATCAAACCAGGAGCTCGGTGCTGACATGCAGTGTGCATCCTAAGCTCTACGCTCTTGGGGCTTTCCCGCCCATTAATAAACTTTTAATGACTTTGAAGATTTCAGTGTTTAGATGTTATCACAAAATCAAATTGCCATACTAATTAAGCTTGCTTAAGCAACTGGCTGCTCTCCTGAACGCTTTTACAAGCACTTCTGTGGCAAAAACTCAAACCGAGCCAAAGCTTTTCTCAGCAAAGACGCCACACAGATTGACGGTATTCATTTAAAAGCGATTTAATTAGTTGGCGGTAATTAGATCAAGGTATGATGATTCATCCGACGGTGATTTATTAGCGTTTAACCCACACGTCTTTTGTGGCTATCAGCTGATGATGTTTTTAAAAACAGGGGGGTTCCCAGAAAAGGTCGTCCTCGTCCAGCGCTGAGGGACCTTCATCGGGTGTTTGACAGCTGTTTGGAGGATGTGTGACAGCGTGGAGGTTTTTCTCTGGGGTTGGGGGGGGGGGACTCAGGTGCTGTCTCTGCAGATTGGCCTTATCAGGCGGGGACAGGGGCCGGGGCCGAGATGGGGTCTCCCCCAGCGCTCGGCACATTCACCCGGCTGACGAGCGCTGACAGCCAGGTCCAAATCGCATCTCCACACCGCTCTCTGTATGTGTGTGTGTGAGTGACTCGCATTGCGTGGGTGTTATGAGGGGGGGGGGGCTCCCTTGGCAATGATAAATGGGCCACTCATATTATTTAGCATATTCCTGGGGTGTGTGTATTATTTGCTACAGCGCCCGTGGCTGTCTGAGGGAGAAGTGCGACTCTCTAACGGAGTGGCTCTCCATGATAATTGAATTGATGGAGCCCTGGGGGACGCAGCACACTGATTTTTCTAGTGAATAAAACACTGTTTAGACTCCACCTCAGCTCACATATGTTCCTGTGAATATTTCTCTTTGTGAGGTGCCACACAATGATAATTATTGTCATGAATGAAGCTCCTTTGATTGACATTTCATTTAAATGCACTTTATCTTCCCAGCACAAATGCCAGCATCTTACCCACTTTTGTGAAAACGCTTGATTCGTCTTCACCGAGTCCGACCTGGCATTGCAGCGTTTTGAGAGAAGGCCAAATCCTCCTCGTGTTACACTTTCATTTGAATGCAGCCCCGCCGCACAAACAGCCCTCGTAGCATGTTTTATTTATGAATGAAGCAGAACCTGCGCCGTGCATTGTGTCCCTGATGTTTGCTTTAGCAGCGAGCCACGGATCCGCTGCCGGGCCCTTTGATTAGGCAAAGAGCTCCAACCGAGGGGAGGGGGGTGTGTTTTCTGTGTAATGAAGAGATTATTGAGCCCCCCGAACTGTACCCCAAACCCCTGCACGAGCACATATACAGTCGCAGATGGACATCCCGCCGAATCAGACGCGCTGCACACATGCACTTAACCTGATAACACCGGCCTTTCTTTTTTATGGCAGACAGGCACAAACAAGCGGAGGCAGAGGTCTCTAATTAATTTAGAGTCCTTGGTGCATCTTGGAGGGTATCAGGGGGGTTCGAGTCTTCTAGTAATTCAGCTCGGATGAATACTATTACCATCTAATGCCGTCCAATTACCGAGGCAAGCTTCACTCCGGGCTCCTCTGCCACTAATACAATTTCAGTGCTGCGTCCCTGTGCATGTTACACAACACATAAATTGGATGTTTCTTTTATTATTTTTATTTATTTCAGTACATTTAGTGTAGTGGAATCA
Source organism: Stegastes partitus (assembly GCF_000690725.1). Taxonomy (NCBI): domain Eukaryota; kingdom Metazoa; phylum Chordata; class Actinopteri; family Pomacentridae; genus Stegastes; species Stegastes partitus. The sequence goes on from NW_007578355.1 coordinate 274,595, forward strand.
ATACCGTCTCCATTCAATCTCAAGGAAGAAGAAGCTTGGTGATATATTCGGTCATATCTGGATGGGTACATGTTTTATCAACCAGGAAATGAAACCAGCCTTGACTGCAACAGAGGTCACATTTAATCCCGAAAACACCCAATCCAGGCTGCTTTCAGATATATGGCTCAGTAGGCCGGTATAAAACCCTGCCTGGGCCATTTTATAGATTACTTGCTCTATTCCATTTGACATTGCTTTTTCAAACCACTGTATTGTTTGATAGCTCCGGCGGCGGCGGGTTTTATTCCAGGAACATGTTGCCCTCTACAGGACAAACCCGGCTGCACAAGTCACCCAAGACAAGTCGAATTTGGAGGATTATCTCCTCTGAAGTGGTTGGATTAAGAAAACAAATGTTCTCACAGAAAGTTGCCAAGCGTGTTTTTTTTTTTGTTTGTTTGTTTCATCCCATCTAAGATATCTTCCCAGGGCATTTCTTAAAGGCGTCTTTGTGAGCAGGCGTGTCAAAGAATATGCTTTCAATTACTCCTCGCCGCAGAAAAAAAAAAAGTTGCTGTAGACAATAAACATTTCAAGTAAGAAAAAGCTAATGTATTGCAGGGGATTTCTGGCTGCATAAAGATATGGTAATGTTTGATTTAACGGCCTCGTTAAATTGCAGAAATTATATATTGAACAAAAGCAATAGAGGGCTTTTACTACAATGTAGACTATAAATCCTGTGTTGTTATTGAGGTTGTTGGCAACGCTGTCAGCAGACACATAGTGGTCGGTGGTTTATGCCTGGGGCGCTCGTTGGACCATGCGGGCAACAAAAAATCAGGACCAAAGCTACTGTGCTGTTTTTTTTTTGTGTGTGTGTGTGTGAAAATCCAGGCCAAACTTGGGGAACAATACACTTTAATGCATGCGCTGGTGCAAATAAAAAGGCCTTTGTGCTTATTTGCATTGAGGTAAAATTCAGCTAAAGTGCTCGATGCTGGAGGCTGAAGTTTGGGTTTTTTATTAAAACATATTTCTTTGCATTTTGCCATATTGTACTCGCAACATGCAAAAGAAAACAAAATATTCTGCATGTGACCCATTTTCCCCTAAAGAAAGAAGCCAGAAAGTCGGTTGGGTTTTGTCCAGATATATAGGTCCAGCTCTTGGCAGGGGGATGTACTACTTTATGCCTCTGTATGACTGGATTTACTGCCGCCATTACTCCTGACAGGGGGAGCCTCCCCGTTGCGCAAAGAGCCGCTCCGCATAGTAGCCATGAATTTATGACCACAGCGAAGACCAGAACTGGTTTTAATGGTGACTTGGGTTTAATATTCGCTCTCGCAGACCAGTTAAAAACTGCTTTTGTGACAGAATTTCTGCCAAGTAACAACGCAGTGAAATACGGCTGTTTATTGGTCGCGTTCAAGACAGTACGGTCGGAGCAGAAGTGGCAATTTTCGAAGCCGTTCGGTAATTTACGGCCGTACTTTCCAGTTGTTTTGACATTTTTCTTTGCAATTTGGTTTTTACTGCTGCAGCTTTAAATCACAAGTGAACATGTTGATGATAGGCTAAGCATAACCCCATTTTTGAGGATGTTTCTTCTAAATACCAAGGAAAGGAGTCGATTTTTTTTTGACCTGACCACAAAGCCCGGCCGGTAGTTTGGTATTATTTTGCACCACTAGATGTCCCCATAATGCTGGTGTGTGAGGAGGCAACCTCTAGAGTCGGAGTGATGATAGACCCTGCTTGGGATGGAGAAGAGGACTTTCAGACGGGGTTCAGACTGAGAAAAGGGATATTATGTCTGTCTGCTGGAGTGAAATCTCTCGACAGGCCGTGTGACATGGATTCGCTCATCCCTCAGGCAGATGATGAAGCACTGACGAGATCGTTATCTGAATTTGATTATTGTGATCATAATAACACAACAGTGCTTCGATACTTCATTTGAAAGCTCATCTTTAATTTGTTTGTCTGACAGAATTCAGCAAATATGCAACCCAAAAGTTCTGCAAGATATTTTTTGGCTGAATTTCGAGAGTTTCACATGTTTTGACACCTGGGAATTTGTGAGTTTTCTACCCTCTAAAGATTTTTTTAAAAAAAAGCATTTTCAGAATCTACTGTCTCCAGAAATATGACTCCCACGACCATAATATTTGGCAAGAAAACAGACAAAATAGTTTCCAGCAAGCGATTGAATAGCTCCAGCGGAAGCCAAGTTTTTAATTATTGGCTTTTGAAAATGAAAAAAAGTGCAAAACTTTCAAACGAGAGTGGTGGTGAGGGGGTCCCAGGGGTGTGTGGATGGAATCATATTTCATTCTGCGATCTTTGGTTGACATATATACATTTGTCATGCGTCGAATTCGACTGAAATGTCAACCAAAGACTCTATTTTTAGCAGGAAACATGATTACATCCATCTATACGCGCTGACAGGAAGTTCCTGGCGCCACAACACCTCCCTTGTTTGAGAATGTTGCACTTTTTTAATTCGTTTTCAAGAACCACTAATTAAATATTTGGCTTCTGCTTCAGCCATTTAATCATTTAGATCTGCTGGAAACAATTTTGGCTGCGTCCTCACCAAATTTAATGACTGTGTGAGATATTTTGTGGATTATTTAACCCTTGCAGTGCCTTCGTAGATATGGGGTTTTTCGTTAAGGGTGTTTGAAAACATGTGAAACTCTCACATTTTTAGCGCTAGGTCCGAAGTTACAAATACGTAAACTCACAACTAAAGACAATCTTGTGTTTGTTCAGATTTTTTGATAGATGTTTGGTGATTTAAACTTAAAAAAGAGCCGACTAAGAGAATGGTCCTCACTTAGTTGCTGCTTAGTTGTCCGTCCGTCGCAGTGGCTCAAAGCTCCTCTACAATTTCGTCAAAACCCAAAAGAGGCTCACTTGTGATGGCAATCGTACAATTCGGGAGCGTTCCGGCACCGGGCCCCGCGGTCTTTGAAGTGGGGTTCGAGGCGAGGAAGGTTCCCTCTTTTGGGATCGAACGGCTGAGGAATAAGAAAGCGAAGAATCCAATTAAAAGAAGAGCTTTCATTTTAAAACGGTCTCTGGTGGAAAACAAGAGATAAGAGCCGGCTGCGTGATCTGTGGAGACCTTACACACCGTGGTAAAGTTTCTCATGGGGGGAGATAGGGTTAGCTCGCACCAAACAAAGCCTCAGCCGGAGGAAAGAAATCCATTAATTTCTCTAAAATGGAGCGAAAAGTATTGAGGAAGGGGGGTGAAGGATTCAGGGTAAGGATGACTCGGCTTTACCTCCATGATGGCGATGCTGAGTCTAGCTTCTGAATTCGATCAGTGGTTGCTTTTTGCAAAGTTGCCAGAAGAACAGTAGTTTGAACCGAGGCTGGCGATAAACACGCAGTTCATCGGATTTCCCCACCCTGCAAATGAACAGCAAGATTGAAGCGTAGCAGACCGGGCTCAGAGATCTTACCTGACATTTACTGTGAACTTTCTGTCTTGGAGACAGAAGGAAGGCGAGGTTCATTACGGACGTTTCAAAGTAACAACAAACTAGTGGAAGCGATGCCCATCTGGCAGCCTAAATGTCATCATGCCCTTATTTTCTTTTTGTCTCTCACACACAAGGCATTTTAAAAATGACAGGCCTTGGATGTGTTTCTTTAAAAAAAAAACTTTGAAACTCTCATCCCAGCTTCACAGATGTTTTGCCGATCACTTACCCTTTCACCAAGAAGGGGGTCGGAGGTCAAGCGTAAACGGCAACCTTGGAGCTGTCAGGGATTCAGAGACTTACACCCGGGGGGCCGTAAATATGGCATACGACTCGGGGATGACCTTTTTAGCCTTTAGGCTGCTGAGAGTTAACCGCCCTTCTTCTATTTCTGTTTTTCCCCACAGCGAGAAAAGCTGATCCACGAGCTAGAGGAAGAGCGACGCCTGCGACTGGAGAGCGAGAAGCGTCTCCGGGAAGTGACCGAGGAGTCCGAGCTGGGACGGGCGCAGATGGTTTCGCTGCAGCAGCAATTCTCCAGGTAACCGGGCCTGAAAACCAACAGAGGGTTTGATAATATAGAGGTGTGCCATTTTCCCACCAGATTAAAGAAAGTAGCCGCTAAGTTTCGACTCTGTAATCCTGAGTAGGAGGTCTAGAAAATAGAAACAAATGTGATATATTTTTGCTCGAGTATATTAATTTCCTGTTACCTTATGTGTCATTTCTCAAAGAACTTCTGTTTATCTAACAGCTGTAGTCACAAAACCTTATAAAAGCTGAGGTTCAGAGTCCAAGTCTCCCCAGTCCCCACGCAATATCTGTAAATGTTTCCAATTATTTGATGTTATTACCGCATCTAGCAGCTATTAGCGAGTATAGGAAATTAATGGGTGTATCAGCACGGCGGTAAGAGAATCTCTCCTGAGAGGTTTTTAAAGAAGTGCCCTCACATGTTCCCTGCCCTTCTCCTGACACCAAAGTGAAGACAATCAAGGTACTCCACGACAAGCCATCTGCGAGAATTTGTAACCGCTGTAGAAATGCGCTCAATCATTTAGCGTTTTGCTTTATTTAGACTCCTTCACATTTCTTTATGCAGCGCTTTGCTTTTTTAAAAGCATCCGCGTCACAAAGAGCGGTAATTAATGTGTCTCTTTTGAGTCGCGCGACAGCCATGGTGGGAATTTAAATCAGCTTTATTTAGAGTATATCGCTCAGAAATGACAAATATGACTTTAAAGTCTGATGAAGGTTTCCAGTTGAAAGTTTTTCTTTTATTAATATGGCTTTAGACTCGGAGTGCCTTGGATTTTCCGACCCTCGGTTGCAGTCGTTGTGGCTCCAAAATGCACTTTTGTCTGAAAGCAAAAGCTGCACTTCACACTATTCTGTCGTCTTTACTATTTGTACAACGTACAACAGCTCTATGGTAGTAGTACACTGTAAGAAAAACGTGAAGTTCTGCTGAATTTCTCAAGTGCACGGAAATATTTACACGTCCAATGTGAAATAGCATTTAAAAAAAACCTATAACTGCATATTTAATTTTTTTTTTTAAGTTTTAACTACATGCACAAATGTATTGTAATTTCCCAAATGTGTCCTTTTTTAAAATATTTTTTATTTATTATCATTATTGTTGTTGTTATTGTTAATAATAAGAATAATAAGAATAATAATATAGTAATAATAATAATTCAAAGTTTATTATTGGAATTTTTTTAAATTTATTTTTGCAAATATCTTTCATTAAATATTAAAAATCCATGGGAAGAAAAACAAACATGATTTCAAGTAAAATTAAGGTTATAAAATATATTATAATTATGGAAAACGTATCTATTTTTACAATTTTTTGCTGTTATTTTCTTGTGCTTTTTTTGGTCCCCCAGCTGCTAGAACATTACCTTTTTTTTTTTTTTATTTACGGAGCAACAAACATGTGGACGGTTGCCACTTTTGTAACATAAATAGTGTAAATAAGCGACACTATCTATAGAAAGGCCACATGTGACTGATTAAAATCTTGAAAAACATGCATTTTTGTGTTTTATACTTACATATACTTCAGCTCCACTCAAGTAGTGGACTTCTGCAGTACAATCCGAAGACACCAAAATAGATCCGATAAAACAACTTGTACATTTTGTTTCAAATTGGCAACAAACAATCACAGAAATGATATTTAAGCGTATATACTGGTATGTGCAGCAACCTCGAGCAGTCGATTGATTTTTTATTTTTTTTTGCCTGCAATTTCCTGCAATCAGCGCTGTCTTTATAACCTCCAAAATCGATATTGGTTTCCAGCTTTTTTCTTTGGTTTTTATTTCGTTCTTGCCATTTTTGCTTGAGTACTTCAGTGACATTTCTCTTGGTCACTTGACCTTGTCATCAGCACAAAAAAAAGGGGGCCGATACATTACTTTTGCTTTGGAAAAAAAACAGAGAACTTATAAGGCGTGAAGTGCTCGAACAATGCTCTTGTCTTAACTTCACTAACCTCTATTTCATGAGTTTGTCCTCCACTGCGCAGCTTGCTGGAGTGTGACAGAGAGGGAAAGCAAATCAAGAGTTGGAGCTGAGTTGATGCCATAATTAGGCGATAGGCATTCAGTGCTTTACTTATGCAAAAAAAAGAAGAAGAGGGAGGGGAGGGAAAAAAAAGAAGAAGTGCAGAGGATTTCACATTGACTTCTTATCTTCTCATTAAGTTGGTGGAGAAAATCCTGTACATTTTAATGGTCCCAGTGTTATAGTGCAGACGAGGGCAGAGTCGCCGCCAGGGGAAGGGTAAAATATTTAAGAGCCATTCCGAAGATTTATCACATATTTAAAATGTTCCATTGATGCCTCTGAATTACGCTCGACGGTGTTGCTCACTTACGTTCAGCCTCCTTACATCGCTTTTATAAAAGCAACGCCCTGCAGCACAGTGGTACGGTTTACACTTGAGAGCTTTAACCACGCCGGCTAAACGCCTCGCTCAGGGCTTCTTTAGCTGCGGTTTTTGAAGGGGGATAATCACGTTGTCAGTTAATTTTTTTGTTTTGGATGGCACAGAAGAAGAAAACAGTTTCCAGTGGATGTAGGAAGACTCTTCTGTTCACTCAGAGGTGTATAAATCATAATGAAATCCGGCGTAAACCTGTCTGAACCAATTTCATATTAGCCGGCTGCACCTGTCCACATCTTCCATGAAGGTTACGGTTGATGTATCTCACCGCCTGACCCGTGCGGAGACTCGCTGCGCTCGCTGCACAGGTTGCCAACAAAATGTGATAATATTTGCGGGGATCTAGTGCACTCCCTCCTCAAGTTAGACTTCAAAAGGGTGTCGGGGGGGTCAGTGTAGAAGTGAATTAGAAGATACCGCCATTGGAGAGTTGTTGAAGAGAACAATTCTATTAGGAGGGAAATATATAAAAACCCATCCCTGATTGGGTCCTGCGCAGGTCCCCGCGGAGACGGATGCATTTGTCGCCGTGGCAGTGGTCGCCCCCAGATGGATGGGTCTCATTGGGCGTCCGACAGGTTACTGTGTCGGGACTGTTGCTCGGCAATATAGACAAAGATTCCATTAAAAAAAAAAAGGAGGCTTATCAAAGTGGGGGTGTTCGCTCAACCTCGCCAGCGCGCTCAGCTGTTTTCATTCCAGCGGCGTCGCTCATTGTCATCATGCTGGATTGCTGTAATTTCCGTGCGCTGGTGATGCTTTTTTTCTCCCGAGGGAGGTTCTTTTTTTTTCTCCCCTTCCACAGGTTACAAAGATATCCCACCACCACTACCTCCACGCTAACAAGCTAACAGGATTTCAGTCTCACTGTCAAAGTCTTAATCTTTGTTTAAGCGATGCTCGGCGCTTATCTGAATGTGAATGAGCAGCTCTCTGCGCGCGGACTGTGTTTACGGGTACCTGGTCCTTCAGTGGATTAGCGTGCTTATATGGCAGCCAATAATCTGTGGCGCTGGGCCCCGGTGGCAGATGGGACATCAGTGTGGTCACTTTAATTAGCGACTTACAAGCCAGGAAGAAAAAAAAAGAATAAAGATAACTCGGCCACCAAGCGGTGTCTTCCCGTGAACCTTTGCCCCACTTGCATCTCCTGCTTGCTCTGCTGTTTCGGTTATTGGCTTATGGATACACACCCCCCCCACGTGCAAAGACATGCGCCGCTGCAGCGAGTCGCGTCTCGGCCGAAACCCGCGTCCATCTTTCCATTGATTCCGCTCCCTGTTATTTGTTGTGCATTAGGGGAATAGAAACCTCAGTTCATCAATGTGTCTTGCGAGATAACGCTCGCAAATCATGTTAGGTGGACATCCAATCTTTTAAACAGACCGGGATCTGTTTGACCTCAGGCAACAATTGATTTGCGTATTGCTAATTAATTGAGGTTGTGCTCAGAATGATGATGACGATGAAACGGGGGGCCGCACCAGATCAAATGTTTCCAGCAAAGATATCAAACAGTCTTTTAAAACGGATGCCAAAAATAGTCAGATTTAACTAAATTTCCCTTTTTGTTGTTGTTGCTGCTGCTGCTGCTTTTATGATGTACTACACCGGGAGACGGAGTTGCTCTGTGATGATATGAGACAAACGTAATGAGCTGCTTGTTAGAGCTGCAGTATCACACACACACACACAAAAAAAAGGACACGTATGAAACAAACAGCCGTATCCACAACAAACAGCAGAGATCAGACGGTCACCCCTGCAGCCAGACAAACTCCAGGGAATCTCAGCTTCTTACAGCCTTTGTTTGCGTTTTTTCGTCTGTATGCCCCTGTAGTGCTTTTTTTTTTTTTTTGGCAGGGGTAACACTTTCTAGAATTGCCAGAACTGGAACGACCAGCTTTTCTTTTTCTACCTTCACCCACACACGCAAAAAAAAAAAAGCTCAATTTGCTCATGTTTTCACGGCTCAGATCAGAAATTCCTCAAGTGACTGGCTACTCCAGACGTAGGTGTACACACACATCCACACATCCCCCCCCCCCTAGCCTGTTGGGCTCTTATCCCGGTGTGGGTCACATGCCCAGCCCCTCCTGACTTGGGTCAACCCCCCCTCTACAAGGCTTCACCACCACCACTAGCAAGGCCTGCTGTCATTAAACTCCAGCAGATTAGTTGGAGACTCCAGCCCACGACTCAGCAGCCTCCTCGGCCCACCCTGGACGCCGCACAGCTCCACATGGGCGAGACGTTTAAAAAGCCACCAGGACATGGGGGGGAGGACAAGATGATGAGGAGCACCAGCACTTAAAATCTTGTCCTTCAGTAGATGAGAGCATAAAATTAGTGAGACTAGATGAATTGTAGAGACAGAAATACAATCCATCGAGTGCTTTTGGATGCTGCAAGGACACTCTGAGGCCTCGTCCCCTCCCCGTCCAGCGCTACCAGACAGGATGGAGCAGACGAGAGCATTTGGGCTACATGGGGCCCGGCGTCTGGCCTGAAGATGAGGGAGGCAATTTTCAGGTAACGACCAGAACCGCGGTTTAATTTTTATCCACGAACGGGGGCCAAACTTTTTCAGTCTTTTGTCGGCAATTTGTTTGGTTTCCCTTCGCTGAGTTTTGTTTTGCTTTCCGAGCTTATCCTCTTAAAGACTTCATTGTAGTCATTCCTGCGCCTGCTGTGGAGATTAGACACCAGAAAGGGGAAAGGAGAGGCCCCCTTTGTTGCTCTCAAATCTACACTCACACCTTGGTTCTAGGAGCTCAGGTCCGATGTGTTTTTCTGTTTCGCTCCGTGTAAGGCATTCAAGGTAAACCAGTTTGAAAAATAAATTCCCCTCGACTTCATTCTGCTGCGCCGCCCGGATAAGACTCATTGTCACTCCGAACACATGTGCGCTCATCGGCAAAACCGCGGCGTTTACAGCCGACCCGGTCCACTTGACTTTGAATCATTACCGTCTTGAAGGGCCCTCTTCGTGGCAGGATATGGGAGACTTACTGCTAGACTAACAACAACAGCAGACGATGACGGGTGCCTGCAGATTTACAGCTCGCCAGCGTATTGTTTCTCCGCATTACTCAGTGTGTGAGAACATGTGTGCACGCATGCATATTCAGTATCACGGGCCCCGATGATGTAAACAGGCAGGAATGGCAGCGCTTTTCAAGTCTGGACATGTTGTTTAGACAGTCACGCTCGGGCTGAGATCCCTCCGCCGTCCGCAGAGTAAAGTTTCCGAGCCGCGCTCTCTATGCATTCATGTGCTACTCTCATTACCGCCGCATTGGGCCGCACAGCTGGACCGGCGAAGGCTAATACACTCAGAGAGGGAGCTGAGTGATTGCACTCTGTTTGCAGATCAATGCCCTCTCTTCTAATCATCCAAGCATCCAGCCACGCCTGGTCCAAGTGTTTTAATTTGGCGCATTTGAAGCAAGCCCCCCTCCAACCCGCGGCTGCAGGATTTAGCCAGATGAATCGGGTCCCTGTTCAAGACGACACATCTGGGGTCATTAACAGGATGAAGGGGGGGGGGGTCAGCCTTTTGAAGTTACTTCCTTACTCCTGCCCAATGGGGACGAGGGCTGTTAAATAGATAATAGGTGTCTGGACTATTTTGGGAGCACCTCATATTTAAAGGATTTATTGGTCCATTTCAGCCTCTCCTCTTTAACTTCCAAATTTGAACAGGGAATTATGCTTGATTGAACTTAATTTAGGTTATTCTACTCTATCACTTGCACTAAATTACCAGCCCGTAAGAGGGCTTTGCTATCAATCTGCCAGTATTTTCCTTTGAAGAGAACACGCTCATTCACCGAGCAGGACGCCGGCTCCGTCTGCCAAAGTGCGACCTTTTTTACTTGCTTGTAATTGTGTCAGACGATCACAAACACTTGCCCACTCCACCCTCAGCAAACTTCCGCCTTGGATTAAACATGCTGGTTATGATGTTTATAGGCTGTTGAAAGAGGTCAGATTACAAGCTTCTGCGGATGTAGGGCATCCATGCTCACATCATGCGAGCGCTCCTGTTTTTTTTTTTCTCTCTCTCTCTGGCTCGTGAAGCCGCTGCTCACAGATTGTAGCCTAAAGCCAGAAAGCATGTAATTCAAACTGACCTCATGGCTGCAGTATAGATTTGGTTGTCTGGCAGCTGACACATATACAGAGCTGCTCTTATACTCTATCGCTTTTTTTTTTTTCCGTAATCTAATTCTTTGAAGGATCACTTCGCCCACCTCTGCCACTGTAGTACAACTGAGGTGAATGGATTTTCGTTGGAGCCGCTCACGGCATCGAACAACCATATTTCAAACATTCTTTCGCAATCACCAGACCTCATATGAATAGAGCTTTCTGAATAGCCCCAATCGAGCGATGTTGCTGGTGAAGGTCTCGCCTGACAAGTGTGAGCAGTTCCAACGGCATGACTAAGATCACGAGAGAAGTGTGCGTTTAACTGGCTAAGTAAAGATGAAAGCGCAATGCAAGACATCTTCATGGCTATTTTGTTATTTAAAAGAATGCATTTATATTTTTGGACAGGAATCCAATCGAGGCGTGTTATCGATTCTCAGTTGTGTTCCAATCCTGAAATATAGTACTAGCTATTTTCTCTGCAGGTTTATGCAACATTTGGGGTGTAATATTTCAGAAGAAGTTCAGAATTTACTCAATTTACTATCATCACTGACTAAGAAAACACTTAATTCACGCATTTTCAATTTTTACTTTTGCTTAAAAATGACTTTAAACACTAATCAAGTATGAAAAAAGTTGCCGGCGCGCTTTCTGTCAATCGACCAACAACTTAATCGACAACTTGTTTCAGTTCAACGTACAAATTGGCTTGACTAAGTTTTACCCGACATCCATCTTGACCCCCTCCCCAATTCCCAAGTGGCCCTCTGTTTGGGAGAACTCGAAGCTCCTTGTGTAAGTAATGGACTCCATGCTGTCATCACGGCTGAGGTTTCCCACTGGGATGTCTTCCTCAGTCTGTACCTCTGTCTCACATGTGGAACCCACATGCCTGCGACCCACTGGGGAGTTCGTCCGGAGGCTCCGGTGAGACGCTCTCCAGGACTGGAGGCTCGACCCTTATTGCTAAACTGCTTCCTCTGGCCAGAGGTTAACATGTGGGGGACCCGCCGTCGTGAATTCGCACTCTAAATCCTTCCAAATGTGGTGAAACTGCTGGAGGGATGAAGGAAGAGCTTCAATCTGGTCCCCTCCATATGTCCCTTTTAATTTACACTCTGTAGAGGCTTGTCCTCGATTGCACCCGGTCAATATGGCACTTCTAGTAACATTATCCTGTAGTTATTCTAGAAAGGAAGGAAATGTATTTGGATGTAGCCCTCTGATGTTAAAGTGGCATAAAACAAAAAAGGCACAGCAGTTGGTCTACAAATATCAGAATGAAATATGACTGTAACGAGTACTAAATGCTTTGGCCTCTTGATCTCTTCTTCTCTTGCATGTGTGTCCTGTTGGTAAGGTTAAAGGTCACGGGCGAGAGTCAGCGGTCAGCGGTCACAAGGGCACGGACCTTTGTAAGGCTACTCCGGTGTAACACGCATGACTGACGCTCATGACTTTTACAGCCCCGGACTGTCCTCACGTCTCTAAACGGCAGCAGACCTGTCGCCAAAAACCCTCCAGTTTGTTTCCCCCCTTTTCATTGAGGTCACGTCTAAGAAAGGGTCTCTCTCTCGCATGTTTTCTGCAAAACAGCTCTAAGAGGATAACGGTGGCTTAGCGTCGGGTTAAGCTTGGCAATCACCCGGTGGGCGTACATAAGTGATTTGCTGGAAGGGAGTCCAGGAGGAAGAATGGAATATTTCTACGCTAAAACAGACAGTTGCGCAGGGGCTCGCTCAGGTCAGATAAGGCGATTGGTGGCTGTCGCTGGAGCAGTCACGCGACAGCCCCCCGATGGCCTCGATTCGGCTACACAACCAGGTGATTGTTCTCCCTATCATTTCACCGGCTTGAGGATATTCCAATTGTTCGGCGGTCAAATCTGATTAGAGGGTCTCGGTCAACCTGAGCCTCTGACAAGCGCTGATAAAGTGAGAGTGTCAGCAGAGTCAGACGGGCTGAAGCACGTATCTCTGGCACGTTTCGCCGAAATGTTTTTTGTTCGGTCCGTTTAGTTATTTCACTCTGATCCTCTTAATTCCTGTTGCAAAACTCGCATGACGCTCCGCCCCGCGCGTGTTTTGAAGTTCGAACAAGTGGCCGTGAGTTTTCGGCGATAAAGGAAAAACAACAAGAGAGAGGACCAAAGGCCGTCCTTTTATTTTTATTTCAGAATATAGACACAGCGAAGCTCATACGCCGCTGCCAAGGAATGCTTGGCAGCTTGAATTTCCAACCGTGGCGGGGGGTGGGCGGGGAGACCAGCAACTCCCGCTTGTTCCGAGCTGTGAAACATGCAAACATGCAGGCAGTCACTGGCAGCAGAGCGACGACTAGAATTAACAAACGGGCATCTGAGAAGTGCGTTATTGAAAAGTGGCGCATCTGAAGAGAGAGGATCGATGAGAAGCTTGAAGTCTGCGACGGCACGCAGAGACGTCTGATCATGCAGCAAGTGTCCTGGCATGCGGCCTCTGTGTTCGCGTCTCTTGCACGAAAAGTGTTGATTTTAGCGAAGCCAAAGCCTCTTAATCACCGATGAAGGCGCACCAGGCGCGCACATAGACATGCAAACACTGGCTGACAAAACAGGGGGGGGATCCCTGTCCCGTAGTTGTGCTTCATCCTTACAAGTCCATCCCATGATTCCCGTCTGATCCAAGACTACCAGCCTGCTTGCCTCCCAGCAGGGGCCCTTCTCCTTTGGAGAGGGCTTAACATGGGACATATGGGAAAGTCTTTGCCTGCCAGATCGCTGTCTTTGCACAGGGCCAGTGTCGGATAATGACACGCCGGAGACACGGCAAGTAGAAAATGAGAACAGGAGATCTGCCGTCAGGCTGACTCGGTAACCCGGCCACGGGACTGACCATGCTGTCTGTCGATTGAGCGAAAAGCACTCAGGCTTATATGATGACTGCATGGCCTATTTTAGCCTAGAGACCCACATTTCTGCAATAGCGTCTGGGTCACTTTATAGCGCTGCGAGGGCAGAGTGCCGGGCGTGCAGTCGGATGTCGGTACATATGGAGCTCAGGGATGTCTGCACGGTGTTTCTGGCTCTTTTCAGAAAAAATGGCAGCGCTAAAAGTGGAGAGAAACTCAAAATGGGGTAAGTTGTGAGCTAACATTGTCAGCTTTTGGGAGGTTTGGGGCTCCTTTGATCATTTTCAGGTCTGTGCAGGAATTTGTCATTGAAGGCTGGGTAAAGCTTCTGCAGCTGAGTTGAACAGTTTTTGAATAAAGCACTTTGTCGTTTGAAGTCTTGATGTCATTGTGACTTCTGGCAGCTAAAGAGGGGAAGGAGATAGGAAGTTTTGCATATGTTCACCGCGGGTTTGTTAACCAGCCGGTGTTTCACCTCTAATTGCCCCGCCGTGTTCTGATGATGCATCGCTTTGTTCACCTCCGCGGATCACCGTCGGAGCTTTAAGCAGCGTGCCAACATGTGTGTTTTCTGTGTGTGTTTGCGAGAAGACGAGTCGTCAGACCTCAGGCTGAAAATTGATTGGAGCCTTAATTGTATTTCCTGGACTGCTGACGAACGGCGCGCTTGAGATTCAGCTCGCGCGACACGAGGGGTCACGAGAGTCAGAATTGGCTTTCGCCTCCATGTACTCCCCCCTTCAAAACACACATACTCGTCCTTTCTTCACCCCCCTCTCCTTCCCCGAGTGATGCTTTCAATAGGTCGCCGGCGAGCACTTTGAGATTAATCACACCCAGCAAGGCTATGTGTTGTATGTAAAGTAATGCTCTGTCATCTGAGAGTCATATTCCATCCATCATGAGCGTTTAGCACGCCCTGTCTCACATGTAAATAGGTTTCAGGTGGCTGAATTTACAGTAATGACAAATTAGGCTGTTTATTGTATAGGATGTTTTCTGCTGGGAGCCTGTCCTGCGCCGTACTTAGCAGGATTTACTGCCTCGGATGCACGCATTTATTAAACCGTTTTATCCTTTTGGAGCCGCATGACTTCATAATTAGCTCTCTCATAACTTCTAAGTAGTAGTTTTTGCAGAATCCAGAGCACACTTGAGCTCCAAACGTAGTATTTGGGGTGGTTGAAGTCGTGCTGCATCCCTTCAACTTGCAGCTTGAAGAGTTCCTACAAAGATGGAGGAGGCCAGATAGAATAAACTTTTCTTTTAAAAATGACCCACAATAAGAATCTTCGGTCCCTCAGCACCGCCGCTATTCTTCAAAGACTTTCTGTCCCCCCGCCATCAAAAGGCTAAAGTGTGTCCGGTGAGATGCCACCACGCCTTCAGCGACAGGAAGCGTTTGAAATGGAAGCGGTATGGAAAACGAGGCGGCTCCGGAGCGCCGCCGTTCTGTTTAGCAACACAAAGGCTCTCTTTCAGGTGTGCAGGAATGCCACAAACACAGGAGCACACCCACCCAGACGCCTCCCTCCTCCTCCTCCTGCTGCAGCCACAACGCGAGGAAGCAGGCAGGCTGAGGCATCAAAGTGTTTCTTACCATCCTGCCACTTAGTAATGCGAAGGTCACCGAGGCCTTGGCAGCCACGGCGAGCTCGCTGTCTGGAAGTTGTGCAGATGCACGTCGGGCCGCAACAAAAACAAACCGATATCGTCCGTTTAATTTTTACATTCATTGCTTCCCTGGCTTATTTGGTGTGTGTTTTTTATGCATGCCGCATTAGAATCATTTCAGCTCCATCTGTTGGCTCGCCTAATGATATTTAGACTATTTCCCATTTCGGTTTAATTCTAAATGCCTCCCTCTACATATTAATCACGCGTTTTTTCCCTCATTTGACTCCTGTTGTGCAGTGGACGGAATAGTTTTGGTCCAAAAACGATGAGAAAGTGTTGAAATTTTCTCTAAAGACCTTCTGGATTTTTTTGAACAACTGCCAGGGGTTTATCTTTTAGAAGGACTTAGCTCCATGACTCCGGTGGTATAATATCACACAAGAGGCACAAACTGTGGATCTATCTGTAGGAGGTAACCTGCCCAAATCCCCTCGGTCCAAGGACTACCCCTGCTTGCAATACCGATCATGCCTGCCCCGCTCGTCCTTGACCCGGTGTCAGCGGCTCCGGACGCCAAAGCTGTCCATGTCTACGTCCGCTCTGCTCTATAGGTTGTGCTGATTAAGGCCAGCATTTAAAGCAGGAACTGGAGCAATCTGCCACAGCCCCGCTCGCCTCTCTGACTGTTCAGTCGGCAGCCATCGCGGCCTGATTACAGTCGGCTTTGTGGCTCAGCCTGGACAGATGGTGTTGCCTCGCGCCGTCCTCCCCTGCCCTGCCCGCCTGTGCTCCTGTTCACCCGCTGCCACTCAGCCAATCACCGAAAAACTACCAGGAAATTATTATATAACAAAACTTATATGAGGCGGAGGCTCACGGTTAGGTGTGAGTGAACAAGTTGTGCAATTTGGACGATGTGAAACTTGCAGCAGCATTAATAAGATTAATCATGAAGCTGTTTCCAATGCTCGATGTAAGAAAAGGGTGCAATTAAATTATCACAAAAATAGCTTTGTCACACTGTTGTGGGGGTTAAAGACTATTTTTTAATCAAGATATCAAGATATATGTGAATGTCTTAACACTCCAAACTGTGACGACAAAAATAACACTGAGTTTTAAGCTTTTACAGTCATCCTCAAATGTATTCATACCCTTCCATTAAAGAAAAGGCAAAATTCACAATAGTCATGCAAATAAATAGAAATTTAAAAAAGTAATAATAAATAAAAATTTGCAAAATTATAATTTAGTGAAGTAAGACATTGCTTTTGAATTGTGGTTAAAAAGAATAATTTAAAAAAATAAAAAATGTCTCGGACAAATTAGAGCACTTTGCTGATGAGCAGTGAAATCCAAACACCTGTCAACAGGTGCAGAAGTCTGAGAGTTACAGAAAACACCTGATGGCAGTGATTGGTTCAAACGGTTGTTCAACAAAATATTAGTTTACGGGTCCTCATGCTTGTTTGCTTGTGTTTTTCCTTTTTTTTTAATGTATTTCTGTTGAACCACAATTGTCATGAGTTTCCTTAAATTTGTATTTATTATTACTTTTGTCAATTTCAACTTATTTCAGTGAATAGGAGGGTATGAATACATTTGAGGACGACTGTACATGGTCCTTGAACTGCTCATCTTTAACGTGGCATTCCATTTGGAAAACTTTACCAAACCTGACCTGAACATTGTAACAGGCTCTCATCAGATTTTGTTAGAAAAGGAACAAATCAGCACCGTCGGCACAACCATGAAGTCTAGAAAGTCACCATTTTTCCTAATATTGGTATAACTAATTCGTAAATAAACTAAACAAATCAAGATCTTTTTGTTTCCATTGAGGTGCAGTCCTTTATGTTGCAGCAGGAAGTCAAAATCAAAACACCAACAAGCTGATCGGGGTTCAGAGGGTTAATTTGTAAGCTGTAGCGCTGCTGTAAGGCCGATTTTGTGACCGATCTAAGCAAGTTTTTTTCTTTCTTTTTGCCAAGCTAAGCTAATCAGCTGCTGGCCACATCTTCACACTAGTCACGAGAGTCACTACTGTAACTCAAACAATCCCCCAAACGTGTTTCTCTGAGGTTGGACGAGCTTTCCTTGTGTTCGTCCACACAGAAATTCTGTGAATATTAGTCATCCTTTTTTTTATTTTCAGCAAACATGTACGCATTCACCCTGACAACATTAAAGGACATGCAGAAGTCAGTTAAGCCTTTTTGCATTATTCATGCGGTTCTGCCTTGGGGCCTTCTGTCACACTGACAAACACATGAGTCATGGGTTTGGATCCAGAGAAACAAGGAGGTGATAGTCCTTGCTAATGCAAATGGTGTGCAACAGTCTGGGTGAATCCCACTCTAAAAATTAGCATCTACATTTTCTTCTTTTTTTTTTCGATTTCAACTTCGTCTTCCTTAACTTTCCTGCGAATCAAAGCACAAAAAGACGGAGGAGAAGAGGACAGTGTCATGAAATTCAGATGAATCCTACCTGACAATGTCAAAGCCCTTCTTTTGTCAAGACTTTTTTTTTTTTAACAATTGCTGCCTGTCACTCCGGTGTTCGTGAATGTCAGTTTTATCTCATCATTTCCATTTACATGATCCCAGCTGGGTCCAAGATTATCTTACATCGCTTATCTACTGCTGTGGTACTCCCCTTTTTTTTTCGAATCAGAAAGTGAATACACGTCGGGTCAGAGTTCAGCGTGCAGCTCAACAGATAAAGATGGCATGTGGCTCTTATTCAGATGGAAATAGGCAGAGGCATTTTCACATGCGCTCTTTGGCACCTGTTTTGCATGCGACTTGCAGCAGCACAAAATAGAAGCGTAGATTGTTTTGAGCAGACCGGGCCTTGAAGGTCAAGGTTAGCCGCTCGGTGTTTGCTGCTGTGATTGCACTTAATTCAAGCCATCGGCGGACACGTATGCAGCTGTGCGCTGACACACGGCGAGATCTCACACAAGAGTTTGCACACTTTTTGCACCGAGTGTAGTGGTTTGGACAAAGCGTTCCCCGCACCGTGAACTGAGCAGAAGTTGGGATTCGGTCCAGAAAAATTACCACTCATCCGTCTTGCATCTCTGGCGCTGATTCAGTCTCTTTTTATTTTCACCGTGGGACGCTGTGTGTTTGTGTGCTTATGGAAAGTATAAAAAAACATTGCAATTGAAAATGCAATGATCCATTTCAAACAAAAAGCATTTCGTATAGCTTGAAAATAGATCTCATATCAGATGTTTTCAGCCGTACCTCTGGGTCTGCTCATCAATTTGAAGCCGCTGATGACTTTGGCATCACATCACGAGCCTCTCTGGCAGCCTCACGCTGGCTGCTCCACAGTCGAGATTACAAACATTTGGACTTTGGCATCAAAGTTACGACACCTTGGAGCAAAGGGGGGAAAAAAATCTGCAGCTTCTGTTTTATTATCTGAGGACTTGTGTGACAAGTCCTTCACATTAAATTACAAAATAAACTCAGCCTGCCCTGTAGAAAAAAATACATCGAAAGATTTTCTCCATCTGTCAGCAGGGAGATACTTTTGGTCTTTGACCTCCAAAATGATATGGCAATACTGTGACTCAGCTTTTGTGAGGTTTGGATACATAAACTAGTTGGTTAGGTTTCAGGAAAGATCATAATTTAGTCTACATCAGTCTCCAGTCACTGATTCAAAGAGTTATTTCAATGAAAACAATCCCTTCCTGAAAAAACTTTGTGACTCTACAGTGTTGCTTCCTCTTAGAATGTGCAGATCCATGGCATCCCCGTCTTCTTCTCCACAAACCCATATGAACTCTTCTTCATTACCACAGCTCAAGTACATCAGCTCACCTCCAACTCTGCTCCAACACTGTAAAACTACTGTAGTCCCACCAGTGGAGTTGAAAGTTGTAGTACTGGGATAATTCAGTCATAGATGTTGGAACTAGTTCTGGAGAAGAATAAGGCCACAGAAAGCCTCACCCTGCCACATGACAGGATCGGGTCCTTCGGCTTGTTACACATGAAACCCCAAACGTCTGAATCTGTTTCATTCGTGATGCATTCAGAGAACATTATATGGACACGTTATCAAGAATTAAAACTTAATTTTCATCGGAAGGGGTCTTCTAAGGTTGTGACAACATTGTGCAGACTTTAAACTCTCTGTTTTTGTTTCATGTTGATAGGCAAAGTAAAACCAGAGAAATGATGTTATAAAATATGCACCGCAGGCGTCACATTTCTTTCAACATCTTCATAATTTTATCGTTTTACAAAACAAAAGTGAAAGAAAGTCCCTGGAAGTGCAGGTCCTGTGATGTGGCTACTGTCTGCCTCATTCTGGACAGAAACAGCTGTGGCATCGATAAAAAGAGAGAGAAAGCAACATCTGCTTGTATATAGTTGCAAATATTAGTATTTAGTTTCATGTTTATATCTGCAACCTATGGATACATTTTCAACTTTCAAAATGCTTCGTTAAACATGTTTGTGTTTTTAATTGTAATAAATAACATATTTTTTCAAGTCGGATTTTATATTTTAGTGTGTTTTTGTCCCCAAAATGTTAATATAGTAGGTTCAAGTAAAAAAAAATCATCAGATCCTATAGGTGGGGATGTGCTGAAAAAAATATTCCAAACATGGGCACAATAAACATGTTTCTATGTGGTATAGAAAAGACAAAACTAAAAGTATGCAAAAAAAAAAAAAAAAAACAGTCCAAGACCTCTAAGGAATAAAGTTAACAGTAGGACGGGGTAAAGTCTGATGTTTTGTTGACCCTCTTTGCATCCCGACATCCTCCCTATGCAGACCTCGTTGGTGTGTAGCATCCCCTGACTTCCATATTTGCTCCTATGGCTCCCATTTTAACCACAGTGCTTGGCATTGTATGAGTAATACAGACAAACAAGAGTAAAAAAAAGTCCCTGACAGAAATTCTAATTGCATGTACATAAGCAATAATGCAGTTGGAAGGATCTCAAGCGTGAGCTGCCTGTGAGTTAACGTCATGTGTTGTGTGTGCAGGATGGAAGAGACGGTGCGGTCGCTGCTGCAGAATCAGGGCGTCCTGGAGCAGACTGCTGTGGACACAGTGGACATCATGAAGGCCTACAAGGTAACCCCATGAGTGTGTGGAGTCAATCCAGAGGCACTAAGATACCAGTAGAGAGAGAGGTGGTTCTTAGAGACAGTCTCAGGGAAAAAGTATGAAAATAGTTTAGCTGGTCAACAATGTCAACGCACCTCAAGAAAAACACAGTCCGAGTTTATTTATTCATGCGCCAGTAATTATTTTGGAGGAAGAGAAATATTTGTTTATCTCTCACTCCTCCTGTTTCTTCAACTCCGATATCCACAGTGTTGAATAAAGCCAGACTGAGCCAAGGTGAAAGCGCTCAACGCCGACCCCGTTACATAAGAAAAATAGCTGCTGGGATTCGGCGGAGAAAAAAAAAAGCAGAAAGAATAAGTAATGCCATATATTTTTTGAAGCACCGGGTCACCTTTGGGGTCGCACTTCACAATTTGGAGCCGAACATGTTTGCGCGAGGGCTGAAACGCTGCGTCTTCAGTCTGTCTATCATCAGCGTGATCGGGCCCCGGTGATGGAGGGAAAGAAGTACTTTTTGCCTCAAGCTAATGCATTAATGTCTTGACTTAAAAATGCCCCAGACTCTCCAAATATTCATTAAGCTTCCGTGGTGCTTTACTTCTTATATGTCGCAGTGGGAGCGCGGGGTAACTACAGCGTGCAGTGACCATATTATCGGCCCGAGAGCGAAACGCCTGCAGGGAGTAGAAGAAAAGGGCATCAGTGGTTCATGAAGTATGCAGTAAAATGACTACATGTGTATATCACTGTGAAGAAAAGGCAGAAGTAGATGGAGAACAAAATAACTTTGAATGATGAGCAAATTAAAGTGACCGGAATTAAAAAACGTGAGATTAAATGTCACCTCTTCTTATACATTCCAATGGAACGCGGGATTATCGGCCGCGATAAGTCTGGAAGTTGGTGCAAAAAGCTTTATCGTGAAATACGACTAGACAGCAGAAATCTTATGGAATGAATGCAATTTATTAATATGCAAATAATGTTTTCGTCGCGCGCAGAATAATCCCTCGCTGGGTTCCCCACCACAAAGGGATTATGTTGAGGAGAAACTGTATAGTGATGATAGGAGGTGGAATTTGTGAAGGTGGGTGGATGCATACTGTAAATATTGTGACCCAGGTTCAGTCCACGTAAACACAAGTGGAACATTTATTCAGAGTTGTTCCTTTAGTCCCGTAGCTAAACATTTAATGGTAAAACTCTGATTAATTCACTGAAGCAGCATCATCTCTACATACTAACAGCCTTTGTTTCCTCATATGAACAAACAAAAACAATCGTTTGTGACGACGAGAGTTTCCTCAGTTTTGGATCAATGGCTTGTTTCTTTTTGCATGTATGCATCATGGCTCGGCATGGGAAGGAAATTAAAAAATCTCATTATGTGGCTTCACAAAGATAGAAAATGATACATGAAGATCAAGTGAAAATCAGCTGAAACACACCTGCAGCAGGAGAAACCAGCTCAGACGCTGCAAACTCTACAGAGGACATTCAAAAAAATACTCTGGTACAAAACTAGAAGGTTAAACTTGAATAACAAACATGAGAAAAAAGCCTGATGGATATTGGAAGCATGTTGTTTGTCAGAGAAGGCAAAAATAAATGCATTTGTTTGTCTCGGATGAGCGAACTTGACCAGGACTTGTACAGTAAATGCATCGTCCTGACAGTGAAGCACAGAGGAAGGAGTGCAAAAGGCCAAAGAGACGTGATATTTATCAGTTAATCAGTTGATTTGAATCCAGTTGGACACCTTTGGGCCATTTAAAGAGAACGGAAACTAGTATTGAGTCATCAAAGTAGTAGTCTTGTAAATTTAACCTGTTAGTTTTTAATTATACATGAGATTAAATACCCTACTGTTCAACTAAGAAGTAATCTAATTACTGTAATGTGATTCCATTGGACTCATTTGACATTTAGGTAATACTGTAATTTAGGTTGACTTGGCTTTATTTTGAAATGTGTTGACTTTTACTGAAGTCACATAAACCTTCATGGAAAATATCACAAATTTTCATGTGTGTGTAATAAGAGGATTAGTTTTTTCAGCTATATGAAGCATTTAAAGACTTTATTTCCACAGTGATGTGCGATCAGCAGTAGATGGTCATTGTCAAAGAGAGACAAAAAAAAAAAAAACTCAGAGGGTTATTATGCTATTCCCAATTGCTATATAAGCGAACGCCATCCGTTCCTACGCAGCGATGTGCTTCTCCTGCAGCTGTATTCTGTGTATTCAGCAGACAAACTCAATAACTTGAAAGGGCAGCATGAGGGACAAGGTTCCCTCCCCTCTCTCACTCCAGACTCTCTCTGTGGAGATTATTACTGAGCCCTTTAACGCCGTCTGATGAGCAGTCTCTGGAAGCAAACCGCAGACTTCGAAACCGGCAAACAAAAGCACAACTTAAAACCTTGACTATAAAGTATTGCCTCAAAACACTATTGTCTGATGGAATCAAACAAGATTGAAAACCCAATATATGTTTAGACGAGATTGAATCAGGCGAAAAAACGAAGGACATCATTTCCAATTCCTATTAGGTGAGAGAAGCGGCTTGTTCGCGGCTGCATTTGGATATATAACATCTGAGAGTTGTAGCCATCCATCAGCACTGCTCACCTCAATTTTGTCCAGCACATTAACCACAGGTATCTTCAGGTTTGACAGTTATCTGTCAAAGCTCAGCTAGGGATGAAAAATTTATTGCATGTGCACAGTGATGTATCGCGTTCTCTGTGCCACCTGAAGAGAAGCTGGATTCATTCTGTAGATGTGACCATATGATGCACAAATATAAAAGACAGATTGTAAGTGAATAATTAATATGTATGTAATTGATGTTTAATGGACATATAAGAAGATAAGTCATCCTTGTATGTAGGTTTAATCTTGTGGTTTGGTTTTGATTAAAGCTGGCAGCTAATCTATTTAGCGCTGCAGCTAATGACTTTCTTCATTATTGATTTATCTCTGTTATTTTTTTTTTCTTTTTTGATTAATCATTTAGTCCGTTGGTTCTTGACCTGAAGGTGCCTTAAAGAGGTCCGGAGACAAATCAGAAGGTTTTGATTAATGGGACGAGAAATAGGAAAACGTATGCCTCTAATATTTATTCAAGTGAAACTATCTAAGCAGTGACGTGGAGGAAGTCGCATTTTTATTCCCAAAATTATATCGTGGGATGACGCCCACCTGTCACACAAAGCAGCAACGACCTTGATTAGGCGTAGATTCGTTAGCTTCAGTGCAATTTAAACGTGTGGAGTTGCCATGAATGGAGGAATTAGCTTTAACCCATTATAGGGCGCTCATTGAAGTACCTGGAAATTAAAATTGTCAACCCCAGAGTCTTCAAAGCAGTTACCAATGCACGATTCCTCGCCCACCTAGGGTATAAAAAAACATCCAAACAATATGTATATAAAGAAACATTTATTTCCAAATGGGAATTAACGACATTTGTGTCAAAATATCACTCTGGCTTACTCATGATTGGTCAGCGGCCGTAGCGACTGTGTTGTGATGCAGCCCGACCTTCACTGATTGGCTGGATGAAGTCATGTGATTCTGCTCCCTGCTATTTTTAAAGCCTGTGGAAGTTACCACATAGCCCGATAAAGGGTTAAAGACCAAAACTATTGATTGCACCAGGTTGTAAACGTGTTTATTTCTGCTGTAAAGTTGTGCATTTTATTATGAGGGTCTGTGGGGACTGACTCGCCTCAAGTGGCCGTTTAAGGAAGTGCGGCCGTCTGCAGAGATCCACGTGCAGCTCAATATTGCAGTAAATGAACGCAGAGGCCGATCTACTGCACATGCATTGACTCTTCCAAGCTGACTAGAAAATTGTTGTGCATGCGTGCATCCACCAGGGAATATAATCTTGGTTTAAAAGGCCACAAAACGTCCAATCAAAATGTCCCATCTGGTTGGTTTTCCCTTGTAAGTCCAACAATCAAATCTGGACAATGAGTTTTTTATTGAACTGCAAACGTTGCCAGAGAACTGTGACTTTAGTTTTTTTTAATCTTCAGTATTTTGTGAAGCATTGCTGGATTCAAATTTACAAATGAAACGAGAAGTAATGTCTTATTTTCTCAGCCTAAAACCTAAAGTTTACATTGATATAAAGAAAAAACGAACCAAAAATTATCACATTTTTGGCATTTTTTGCTCAACTTGTGACCATTTGTTTTAAATAACCTCAGAATTCCAGTTACAAAAGCCAAATTATCTTTTCTTTTACGTCATATTTTCCTGCTAAATACAATGTTCAGTCATAACTTAAAGCAGCAAACATGAATAATCCCCTAAATGTTACAGACATCTTATTGTATTTTCTTTTTTTAGTTCAGTTTAAGACAGATTGTGCCGAATTATTAGCTAATTATTATCAGGCAGTAATTACCACAGATGCCAGAAAGGCAAAAAAAACGGAAGAGATAGTTGGCAAGAGATTTAGAGAATTTGTCAAAGGCAGACAGACAGAGACAGACAGAGAGGGCAAAGAGGGACGGTGTAGGATCCCCATAATACAGACAAGAGAGCCCTCAAGGTCACTGCCTCTCTTTGGAAAACAAGTGAAACATGATTAGGGATTAGGGGATGTTTTGGAGCTCTGTTGTCAAAGCTGCCTCCCTGTCTTCCCATCTGCCCATCTGATCCTCTCCCCTTTCTCTTTCTTCATCTTTCACTTTCTCCTTTCGTCTGATTTCTGCCTTTCACGGCTCCTTACCCGTTTTTTTTTTTCTCTCTCTCTGCCCTGGAACATTTGTCATACTTCTTTTTTTTTGAATCCTTTCACCCCATCTGCTGTGGTTTTTGCTTGCCAAATTTCCCCTTCGTTTTCTCCTCTATTTTTTTTTTTTATCCTCCTCCCAACCCCCCTCGCCACCCCTCTAACCCCGTCTCGTTGTCTGTGCGTCAGGATAAACTCTCCGCGGAAGTGCAGAAACAGCACGATGGCCCCGAAGAGAACGGCTCCCTGCCGGCAACTCAAGCGGAGCTGGACCCCGGGCAGCCGCCGGATCCCGAGCACGATGCCAGCCAAGCAGAAGAGGACAAAGACAAAACCAAGCTCCTTCTGGATCGCCTCAAGGCCCTGGAGGTAACTGCTTCACCACCTCTTCTCTCTGCTTTTGTGTCTCTGCCTACCTTCTCTTTGTTCTCCTTCGTTCCTGCCTCCTCACAAACTTCTGCGCATCCACACTTCGAGCCACCCCTGGCTATCCTTTGCGACCAACTCGTCTGCCGGTTGTCAGAGTCCTTGCTCCGTTGTGTCTGAAAGCATGACAGCTCATCAGATTCTCCAGTCTTCTTCGTTTGGAGAGCAAAGTCATCCTATGAGAGTCGCCGCTGGGGCCTCGGGCTGTACTCCAGCTTTGGTTTGTTTTCCTCTGCGCTCGGGGATTTGAGCTGCACTCCGCCACGAGCCGCAAGCAACATCTGAAGCGGGAGCTCAGCCACAGAGATCCATGCTGATTGTTTTTTTTTCTTTTAAGAACTGAAGACGCTGGACTCATCCTTTCAGATCTTCTTCAGCAATTAGAAGGCTCGCACTTAATTAAATTAGGCCTCCAGTCTAACGGATTCATTCCTGAGCGGCTCCATTGGAAGGAACATACAGTCAAATCATGATAATAAACACATCGTAATGACTATTTCACGCATGTACATTAAGAAAGCACATCCAAACGTGAAAGATTTGGTCGTTGTTGCGCTAAACGCTTCGGAAAATAGACCCCCTAATTACACCGAAGCGGCAGATAATTGCTCCTCGGCGGTAAGTTATCTTGGGAGGCTGGCAGGAAGTGTGGTCAACCTGTTCTGGTGATCCATCTGATGAGGCGCATTACCTAAACATTACATTTTAAACGGCTTTATCAAAAGCTATCTGCCATTTTTATTCCGTTCGGCTGCGTGGGTGATGGATGCACCAGCGGCTACAGCGGCTAGAAGAGAACACAGGCAATACATCACCGCTCCTCATTGTGCACAAACTCCACTGACACTAAGTAAGCACTGGCCGGCTCTTATTTCTCCAGCTCGACTGATACCGCTCATTAGCTTGGCAGGCACGCGCTGAAGTCTATAACTACGGTTTAAATAAATGCACAGATTTTTTTGTGAGAAATGCCCGCTGGTCATTTTACTTGAAGAGTGCTAAGGATATAAATGCAAATCAAGTTAGCCGTGATCATTTGCGAACACGCTACATGATGAATCTTTAGCATGTAGAAACTTGAAAGCGAAATCTCGGATTCTATGATCCTGAATATTCCCAAACGTCACATCGATAGTGTCACGATGTACAGATATGAAGTGCGCTGTACAGAAAATGAAATATTGACGTAATTAATAACACATATATGATAATATTACACATAATCCATCACCAGTAGCTACATTCTAAAAGCTAATTAAAGGGATCTATTTCCAATTAACTAAACGCATGATTGCAAGATAAAAATCGCCAAATTTACATGAACCTTTTATTGCAAACACTGTGTTGATGAATGACATAATAATGTTGGTAGCTGCATCAACCTAATATTGTGTGACATTTAAACTCAAATTTAAGGCTAAATCCTGCATGAGATTGGCTTGAAAACGTAATTTTTCATCACCTTGAGTTCGGTGAAATGACCCTCTGAAGCTCGTCTGAAATTGAAACACAAAGTTGTCACAACTCAAAAAGAACGATGCAAATTGTGGTGATATTTTTCTAAAATATCTGATATTGACCCTCTGATTTAGAAAAATGAGCTATTTGTTTTAGCTCATGGTTTATTCAAGATCACAGGGAGACAAAATTAGCATCTCGCTGGTGAAGAAAGTGGAGCATTTAACAGTTTTTCTAAGGGGCTGGTGGAGACCAAAATGGAGCTAAAACAAGAGCAAACAGAGCGCTGTGGTTTATCAGGTGATCCAAATCAAAACCTGCTGCTTTATGGCTGCTGGAAGCAAAAAGAAAAAGCTTTAAAATAGAGTATTTTACATAAACTATTAGGTTTGTTACATTTTTAATTGATGAAGAAATACCTACAATCTATTTCTGTATGTATGTGAAGACACAAAACATGAATGCGGTTTAACTTCCATCACAATAATTGCAGTTTATAGTAACATGAGGAATGGAAATCATATCATAATGATTCAACTTAGGTTAGAATTACATTTTTCGAGCCGGCAGAGCTTGCGTATCGTATTCACTTTATATTTGCAGCGTCAGACTAACCAGGTTACGTCTCTGGGTCTCTCAAAGCATCAGTTTCTATCATATTCCTGCTACTACTTTCCCCGGTGCAGACACATCAGGACTTTCACTTCGCTGCCACTCACTCCTGTATAGAATCCAAACACTTCTCCACAAGCGGCGTAATCCATCACACTGAAATGATGGAGTTTATTTACTTTGAAATGAAACACAATTTAGCCCTTTTCTGAAGCAACTGTCGGCATGCTTACGTCTCCTCGAGAAGAAAAGGAAACGATCCCTCCGAACAGCATCACAAACGTAGATCTTGTGTTTGTTGCTCGTGTTGCTGAACAATAAAGCAGCTAACAAAGCAGCTCCTGCGTCTTGTAATGATGCTGGACCTAGAAGTCGAGAGCCCTCGTGTAGGCGTAGCGCCGACTAAATCGACACCTTTTGCTGTTGCACATTCTTTCGTTAACGCAATTAATGACACCGCGGGCAAGTTTTAATCAGAAATTACTTTGTTTAAGTAAGATGTCAAGAGATTCCTGCAGCTCCGAGATATCTCCTAAAAATAGAAATTGCATTGACGAAGCAACACAAAAGACACACAACCTTAATTACCGGGGCCATTCATTACATTTACACCGCGCTCCAGGGTTTGAGGCTTTAATTAGTCCGCGTTTCTTCCTTCGATGGCACCGCTGGAATGTTTTGGGTTGTGATTATGTTTCCCATGTTTTCATCAAGGGATTGGTAGTCTCTACTAAAGGGCAGAGGGCGAGAGAAGCAAGGAGGCTGACAGCTCCTAATATGCTGCCTGCCTCTGACAAATTGGAAACTCCCAGGGATCAATAGGGCGCCGCCTCATCGCTCGGCAAGTGGAGGAGATATTCTTATTAGGTCCAAACTCCAAATGGCTAGCTGCCGCCCCAAAGTTCAGCATCATAACTTCCATCCCCTTGACCTTTTTTTTCCTCAGTCGCGCTTGCCGGGTTTTTTTCTGCCCCATCGGCCGTCCCGGTTCAAAGTTGACATCTGACCTTTGTGAGGCCGTTCTACTTGATTCCTACTCGTCTGTTGTTGTGTTGCTGATGTAACTTGTGTCCTTTTGCAGGAGAAGAACTCAGCCTTGGCCCTAGAGAACGAGAGCCAGAGGGAACAGTACGAGCGCTGTCTGGACGAGGTGAGTGCACGTTCATCTCGTTTCAAGGGCGCCGCGGAACTAACCAGATGTTTTACCGAATAAAGTGTTTATTGGATTTGTTTTGACGGAGTGGAATGGATTCTACTACCAAGCTGAAATTTTTAATGAGCTTATCTCACAGGTTGGCAATTTAATACAGCTTAAAGGAAGGAGGGTTGGTAATAAGAATTAATTTAGAAAACAGTGTGTCCAGTTTTTCAGCCAATTAAGTCGCTCACCTCTTACTTAAATGAAGAGGCCAAGAAACTAGAAGGCTTCTCATTTTTCATGCTTTATGCAGCTCTTCTGTACAATTAAGGACCCTCTTTACCCCAAACGGTTTCTGGGCGCTCCTCTGTGGAGACACAATTATGGTTAGAAGATGAGGTGACTGCAACTAACACAGCCTGCAGTTCAGCCTCTGACTTTTTTGTAAAGTCACTTTTCTGTGCCGCTGAGTCACAAATGACTGAACAGTTGCTCAGAAGAGTGCAGAATTTTCTGTTTTTTTCTACATCTGCATAACACAAGCAGCTTATTTTTGGCCAATTTTTAAAAGCGGCACGAAAAATAAAGAGAATTTAATGAAATCTTGTGATTTTAAGCTGGGATTTGGTTCCGTTTCCTGACAGAACAACACGAGTAGCTGAAGGGCTGTTAGAAAGCAGATGATTCTTCCTGTTTTTGACTTTAATAAATGATGTAATTTTCACATTTTTCTTTTTAAGATAGCCAGCCTTTCAAGCCCATTGGCAGGTTTTGGGGGGTCAAGGTCTGAAGGCCTTCTGTTGATGCTTGTATATTAATAGAAACCCAGGAGGTGGTGTGTTTTTTTGCTTTCCATCTCGGCATCGCTATTAGTGCTCCAAAACAGCTACTTGTTGTTGGGTGAATTTTGCAATCTTAACTGCGAGCTGGTAAATAGCCTTCACCTGACGTGAACTGCTTTCTCTGAAGCAATACTTAATATAACAATGGCACTTGTGTGCCCTCTGGTTATTTGTGAGAGCTTGATAAGTGCTGTTCAGGGAGCCACGTGAGGGGAAGGAACCAGCCCGGCTCTCGGCTACACTGAATCACTCCGGGATGGAGGCTGTGGGGTAGTTTGTCCAGCAGGGATAAGTTGCCCAGTTTTATTCCTGGAACCAGCAGGCTCAGCGGGCTGAGCAGATGTGCCGCAGGGTGGGAAAAACTGGTGAGAGAAGAAAGGGAAGTGAAAGAGGCGAGGACAGGTAGAGATGTGAGGAGGAAGATTGAAAGTGACTGATAGAAATGTGGGGTGATTTCCGTCCTCTGTGGACTGTATTTGGAGTACACTCGGTCCTCTCTGCTTCCCTGCCCTCACTAAGATGGCTCAACTCGGCTTTGTTGTGTTTATTCGTCAACTATTTTCCTATGTGGGTGACTTTTCGTGGAGGGAAGGCTTGGCAATAATCCTGTTTTAATGACGGAGGCTGTGTGTGCCCCTCTAACTACTGCGACCTAAAGCTCGCTCTGTAACAGAAGGGATGATTATTTTTTTATATCAGACCAGCTGCCTGTCTAAATTTTAGTGCGTGTGCGAGCTCATTTGTACTTTAATTATTTGTACCCAAGTCATACAGCGTCTGCAATCAAGTGGAGATTCTCTGTCAGAGGCCATTAACTCAGGTTTGTTTGACCGCCCGGCTTCTTCTTTACAACAGGCGGCTCTGTAAGCTGCGGTTCCAGAAGCAGGGCTCATTTCACCATATTTACCCTCGTCTCTCCTCATTCGATAAATGAGAGCGAGCGCACTCAGAAGAACCGATGTGGCTTCACACAGTATTAATGAGCAATCAATGGGCAGTAATCGGAGCCGCTTCTCCATTGGCGTTGTGGTCGCGGGCGGGTGTGAGCCGCTCGGAGACCAAGGCCCAGGCACAACAGCACTTAAGCCGGGCACACCTCCGCTCCGGCAGCCGCCCGCCGCTGTCAATGCCGCCATTAGGAAGCGAGAGTTAAACATCGCAGGCGAGTGTGTAAAACACACACACCGACACCAGCAGAAAAGCCTGTAATATATTGTGCCACTGTGCTCGCTTTAGCTTCTAATAATTCATCTTAAATTGGCTGACGAGTGCAAACGCTGCAAAAGTGCTGCGCTGGCAGTGCAAAGGCGGTCTACGGAGGCCTGCGAGGGTCAGGGGGAGGTCAAGAGTTGTGCCAAGGCAGCCAAGTTGCATAAACTTTCTTTTTTCTTTCTGTCTCTTTAAGGTTGCCAATCAAGTGGTGCAGGCGCTTCTCACCCAAAAGGTTCGTTTCTATAGAAACTACGACTGATTATCTCCGATTCAACGGCTTCTCTAACTAATGTGCATCCCTTACTGTTACACAGATTTCATGTTCTGATGCGTTTTCTGTGTTCTCAGGATCTGAGAGAGGAGTGTCTGAAGCTGCGAACCAGGGTTTTTGACCTGGAGCAGCAGAATCGGGCGCTGAGTATCTTGTTCCAGCAGAGGATCAAGCCCGCCTCGGACCTGCTTCTCCAGGTACGCCGGTCTCCTAAAAACACACACCGACCCCTTTGGGCTGCGACTTGCATTAACCCTTTGAACCCTGCTTGCAGGTCTGAAAGGCATGTTATCTTGTAAAAATAGCCAAAATTAGACTGTTTATCAAAGCGAGAGAGTGTAAAAACCGTCTTTGGAGTGCTCATCCGCGACATGCCGCTCAATCTGAAGACTCAAAATCACTTTATTCTACATAAATAAATCATTTGCATAAACACAGTTCCTTGAATTGCAGTGAAGAAAAGGCCCACAGGAGCAAAAACCTTCGAGGAACTTTTTTGGGATCAGAGGGTTAATCAATGGCCAGTGAGGATATTTACCAGAAGAAATGAGAAATGGTAATTCTGTACATGAAAGCAGATTCAAATTTACTTGATGGCAGAGCAGCTCAGAAGAACTAAAAACCAGCTGGGCGTTTTTGTCATCGGCTACCTCACCTTCCTGCATCCTTATCATGTTTCGATGTGGAGAAACCAGCGTAGTAATCCGCCGACTCTAACCTCCTCCTAACCTCCTCCAATTTTCCCAGCCACATTCATGAAAAGAAATATGTGTAGAGCCCCGAACAAACAAACAAAAAAAAAGAAAGAAAGAAAAAGCTTCTCTGAATGCAGAAATAATAAATAACCTACTGCTGACCCAACTCTTTTTATTTTTTTTTTCTTGCTAAGTCTTGCTTTCCTCCTCTGCAACGATTTCTAAAGGAAGCTCCTCCAGTAAACGAGACAGGGTTGTTTTTTTTTTTCCTCAAACAGCTCTGGGGTCTGAACCAGACACGGAGGCTGCACGAAAAAATTGCTTCGATTTGGAATGAAACCCCGTTTTACATCAATCTGTATCAATCCTTTATCTCCTCCTCGGTAGCAGCTCCTCCGTGTTTCTGTTCTGAAGCGATCATAAAGGAGACAGCGGCCTGGAAGCACACACGTCTCGTTTTAGTCCGTTTGTCTTGCATTGTGGTTGCATATGTGTTTGAATGTATGGTTTGGTGTTGAGGATTCACTCCCCCCTGCTCTAAGATGTGTCGCCCAATCAAAACATTACAATAACGTCATGCAGCGCTGTGATGGTGCCGTGAGAGTGGCAGCGGCTCCTTCCTACTTTCTCTATTTGTAGCTATTTACTTTGAATTTTCTTCTATCTTTTTAATATTTTAACGTCACACAGCTGTACCACATTTGTGCGGGAACAGTGGAGATGCAGATGGCGTTTTTGTTGGTCTGTTCTTTGTGAGTTTTTGGGGGCCACGTCTGGCGAGCCGTTGAGCCATGGCTCTATTGTTTTACACTCATGAACAGCCAGGCCAAGCCACCATCGTGGGAGAGACCGGACATCCCCGATGAGCTGGAGGAAGAGGGGATGCAGGACTGGAGTGAAGCTACAAGCCGTCCATCCGTCATCATGGATACGTGAGGTCTCTCCCTAACGGATGGAAGAGCTTACAGCGCTGATCGGCTGCAGTGGGAGCATCGGGAGTGCAGCCTCATGTTGTTCACAGAGTTGTGGCTGAACGAACTCACTCCGGACTCGCTTGTAACTTTTTGGAGGGATTTCACCCGGTCAGAGCGGACCGGAGCTGGAGGGAGTGTTACGGCCCGGTGGTTGAAGGACGTGAGTTTAGACCCAAAACAAGAGGAAAACAGGTTTATTTGAGGGAATCCGGGGGTGAGGGACACCAGGAGGCAGGTGAGGGATGCGGAGTGGGTGCATAGGTTTCAGCCAGGGGAGGAGAAAGTCCGACTCGTGTTCCGCGGAGTGAAAGCTGGCGTGCGAGACCGAACGGCTTAGGCCGGTGGAGGAGACGCTGGGAAGTAAGGAGAGACAAACAGGTTACTTGTGAGCTCAAGAGTTCTAAGTTTTAACCACATCAAACTTAGTGAACACAGCTAAGCAGCCTGATGTACCACTCATGGAGTTGGCTATCGTCTGGCACTGGAGCCCAGGTGAGCACCAGCTTTATCCATGATGAGGACAATGAGCTGCAGCTGTGCCAGTGTGAGAACGTCCTCCTCCAACCAGCCCCCTGAAATAAACCGCTCAGCCAGCCGAAAACACAAACAGACATCCAGAACTACAAAGTAAAGCAAGTCCATAATCACCACAGGGACAGTGGTAAGAAGACAGGCTGGGGACTCGCCATCTACGTGAATGAGAGATGGTGTCATGTTAGCGTTAAAGAGCAGTACTGCACGAAGGTTGTTGAACTGCTGGGGGTTGGTTTGCAGCCGAGGGAGTTTTCACATGTCCTGGTGATTGCAGTTTACTTCCCTCCCCTCAGCTGATGCTGCTGCAGCCTCATCCATAGTTCAGTGTCCCAGCTGCAAACATCACACCCTCAGGATCTGATCTCAGGAGACTTTACTCATACATCACTACCACTCTCCTCACATTCAGCCAGTATGCAGACTGCCCAACCGGAGACGGCGGGGCCTTGGACCTGCTGTGTGCGGACACCAGGATGCAGATTACTTAATCATTGTTATTTTCTTGTACTTTCTATATTTTTTGGATGCTGCCGTGGCGTGTAAATTTCCCACGTCTGGGGGTAAATAAAGTATATTCTATTCTAATCAGCTGCACGAAGCACAGACTTTCTGCAAAAGCTTTGAACCTGCAACCATCTCTCCTCTGTAACCATCACACAAACACCACTGTACTTATATTCTCCACAAACCCTCCATTCTGCGAGCTGCAGGAGCCGAAAATTGCCTCATTTCATCTTTTTTTTTTTTTTTTTGGTCGCTCGGAAAACACCAATTTGCTCGAAAAGTGTCTATGTGTGCATTCCAGCGAGGTCTTTAAGGTGTAATTATGAGAGAGACGGACCAGTATGCTTTACCCATCCATTGTCAACAGTAATGTGGTATTGCGGGGCAATAAGGTCAGCTCGGAAAGTAGGATTTCACATAATTGTGCAAATTGCCGCCGGGGAGCTCTTCGCCGTCGATATGAAAATAGCCAAAAAAGAAAAGGGAGAAGGAGCTGTCAGTCCACCCAGACAAGAGGGAGAAAGAGATGAAAAGAATGAGGGGAGATAAGAAAAGGAAGGACAGGAGGGCGAAAATGGAGAGAGATGAGATGGCGGGGGAAATCGCAGAGGCAACAAGGCGGCAGAAGTGAAAAACTAAGGGCGGAATGGGAAGCGGCGTGAATGGAGCAGGCAAGAAAAGAAAAGAGGAAAGAAGAAATAATACGGCTGTGGGTGTGTTGCAAAGCTTCTCGTCAGTTTTCTGGCTACTTCCAGTGCCATTATTGGACAGGCAGGAACATTGTTAAGTGAAACTGCAATATAAAAAGGCTTGGAGAGGGATATTGATGATACCACTGTGGGGACCAAGAGGTGCAATCTAGCTGAAGATGTGAATTAAGGCACTCAGAAATATGATAGAGTTGTATCGCGCTGGCATACAGCCGAGACTTCTTTTTTTTTTTTCTCCCAATGTGATTCAGCTGAAAAGAAACTAATGGAGGGCTGAGATTATATATCAGTTGGTAATGTATGTGACGGGTCAAAAGGACTTAAATAATGTGTGGGAGTGATTTTGGTGTTGACTCCAGCTCTGCACCTTTTGACACGTCTTCACGACGCAAAAATGAGTCTCCTCCTCTGGATGTGTAGGTTTTGTTTCCCCCCCGTCTCTCCACTGCTCATTATTTAATAATGACATTTTCGCCATCAACCGGGTGATTCAACGCGCGAATTAATCATAATGCGATCACGCTGCTCCGGATGTTCCGCGCGTCCATTATGAGATTTCCAGTCATGTGTGGGAGAGCTGTGAAAAACAGCTATATTTATCCCCCCCCGTCACAAAGAGAGGCAACTTCCTACAGAAGATTTATCCGTCTATCTTATCTGTTGCTTAAAGCCTGGAGAAAAAAACACAAGGGGAAGGAGTCTGATCAAAGGGAGCAACATCCACCTACCTGCACCCGCAGAGTTCTCTAATAACTCTGCTGCATCTGTGTTTACTGCG